>NW_017306449.1:113545-192483 GCF_000935625.1 Nanorana parkeri | reverse complement strand
TGGGGGGGGGGGGGGCCTTAACGGTTTCTTGCACCGGGGCCCTGAGGTTTCTAGTTACGCCTCTGGCCTTAGTGTAGTTGCTGTAAGCCCTCCACAGACCTGAGTTTCTATTTGTGTTATGAATGATGTATATTTCCTTTCCCTTCTTTGTTGCTTTGTATTTAGGACTGACATGGGAAGTAAACTTGTTTGTGTTTATTATACTTACTGTTGATTCTCAGGAGTCTAAATAAAGTCCTTTATGTGTCTGGACCAATGCAGCTTAGATTCCGTTTTTGCTGGCAGTGGATTTCAAACTAAAAACAACAACTTATGTTTGTGCTCTAATCCTATATAAAGTCCCCGGTTTTCTAATGACAGCCTTCCCCGTGTGTTGTCGTCCACTGTACAAAAACACACGATCACAATATTCCTGGCAGCACAGATGATAGGAGTTATAGATGCCATTCCCGTCAAGGGAAAGCCCATTGGTCAACAAATCTGCTTCTTTTTTTTTAACTGAAAGAGACCTTGTCACTAGAGCATTCATTTCAACAACAATCCTCGCAGAAAATTCTATGTGCACTTTACATACGTTTGTCATGTTATTTACCAGGACAAGCCTCCCTTGTTTAGATAGCCAAAAGCCCTGAGACTGCTGCTGGGTGCCGCCATCTTGGATGTGATGTCAGCAGACCCAGCAGAGCTGTTATTTGATAGTATTTCATAGTATTCCCCTTCACTGCTCCTCCCAGATTTTACATAAAAGGATGGTGAGAGGAAGGGCAAAGGAGGCGGGCCAGCACAGTATGATCAGACACTCCTAGAAGACAAGAGGACTATGACTTGCAAGGAGAGAGGGGGCTGTGCTAGGGAATTGACACTTTCTGGAGTGTCAATTCCGTAACAAGTTCAGAGGCACATTGCTAATCAATAAAAATACATGGAAAGGAAAACCACTGCAAGCAGCATTTAAAACAATTGGATTCTCTGTGCTTTTGCCTAAATTTTTTTAAGCTGGTGACAGGGTCTCTTTAAAATAGTTTTTTGTCATCCCTGGCAGCTGAACAGGACTACAGACACTTTTCTGCTTCCCTGTAGTCTTTTGTTCATCAAGGCTCATAGAGGGGGAGGACGAAGCAGCACAAGAAGCCAACAAGATGGGTAGCATTGATCGTAGGAGAGGAGAGCAGATTGACAAAGAGATGATGGTCGAACAGACCGCGGACATCCCATAATGTTCGGCGTTCGGCGAACGCTAGAACATGCAATGTTCGAGTCGAACCTATGGTCGACTCGAACATGCAGCCCATCCTTAGAGTTCACCAGTGTGCTGCTTCTCTTTTCACTGTCCAGTCACAGGGTGGAGGTGGAAAGGAGACCTGCAAGTGAAAGTGAAACTACAGCAGAAAAAGTTCAGATCCCCTCCCCACAATGCAAGACCAGTTTGTGCGGTTAGAGCTGTATAAATCTCAGGACCGGATGGACAGAAATACAAAACGCAGTATTCCATCTGTGTGTTAAACTGATTTCCTGAAGTCCAGCTTTAAAATAGGCTCAGTGATAAAGAAACAGCTCCAATGATATATTTGATTCAGTATTTGAGCCCCCTGTTTTACAGCGTGTAAGATTCACCATTATATCACAATATAGTATGTGGGGCTCTAATAGAATATATGGGGCTATATTGTTAATGAATTCCCACTCTTGTAGAATGTGGATGGCACAATAACTGGTTTTTAAATGACTGACATAGAGAGAGAGAGGAGATAAATATTTGATATTATGGGTGTAGACATTTTAACATCATGTATTGAATCCCAGCCAGGTTACAGTTGTAGGAAATCACATAGAGATGGACGCTGATCAACAGAGCAGGTCAGAGGAGGTAAAACCTACCAGCAGGGAGACCAGAAGGAAAAGTATGAAGCTGTTATGACACAAAAATAAAGGGCCAAATATGATGATTATTATTATTATTTTATTTATTCTTTTAAATACTTTTGTTCCTTATGCAGTAGACTTGTTGAAGGACTGAAATTCTTTAAGTAGAACTATTGCCAAAACTTGGCTAAAGTAAGGGAGGGTCATAACCCCTGACAGCTTTTATTTGCCATCTGTGTCCCATTAGTGGGATTTCCTTTCACTTCCTGTATGATAGCCGCAACAGGAAGTGAGTAGATATCCCTCCAAAATCACCAGAACTAGTGTCCCCATTGGAAGATTTCCCATCTATTCCTGTTCTGATGACAACCCAAAATTTGGGATTTGCAGTGATAATAGTCACCAGGACAAATAGAGAGGAGGATTCTCCCTAATGGTGACACAAACAGCAATTAAAACCTGATAGATGTTCTAATCCCTTTCTACTCTATTCAAAACTAAAAAAAAAAAAAGTTTTGGCTTTATATGCGAGTCTGCCGTCCGTCCGTTTTTTCTTAACGGGCGGACGGCAAGAGGTTAAAGAGGACCTTTACCCATATTTCTAAAATAACAACAAAGACAACTGTAGAAATGTTTAGTAATGACAATCTACAAACACATACTTTTAGATAATTGCCGGCTTTGTATTCTTTGCATTCCTTATTTCTCTTTTCTTCCCCAGTCTTCTGACAGTGGCCATGTTTACTAAGGGCAGATTATCAGCTCTCCTTCTACTTCCTGAAACTCTGGCACATGTAACTAGACATGTGACCAGGACATGTGAGCATGCACATCATCGCTGGTGAGGAAAATACCTTTCCCTGAGATGTCATGAGATTACAGATGAGATTTCCCAGCAATGCTCTGCTGATGTAACCTTCCCAGGAAGCAAAACTTGGGCATGATTTCCTCATTTGTGCCAGAACTGGACCAGGAAGTAGATGAACTCTATTTATAAGTAACTGAAAAACAAGTTTGGTTAACTAATGAATGAACAATGATTTTAAATCAGCATGCAGAGCTGAATGCTGATGTGATGTTTAGTGAAAGGGCGTAATGTCCACTTTAAGTAAAAGCTTTGGCTTTCTTATAGGAGGAGTCAGAGTTTAGATCGGCAGATCCTTCCTGCAGCAGAAGTAACCATAGCTCTAGACTTTTAGAGGGTTATTCACAAAGCTGCCGTGGGCAGACGTGTGAATAACCGACCCGAAGTGAAGTGAGCCGAACTCTGTTCGGCTATTCACTTCAGGCTTGTACAGCTAATTTCATAACCCTCTTAGCTATAAGACCAGCACAAGAAGGAGCCTGGAAGCAGCGTTTCCTCCTGAAAAGGTGTTTCATGTCATATTATATCTCTCATTCATCCATTCTAGAGACATTGTAAACACATCCTTTGGTTAAAGGGAAATTCCACCTTTAAAAAAATAATACAAATTTTGCTATGGGGCCCTGTGATTTCTAGTTATGCCCCTGGTATGAGAGATACCCTGGCATCAGTGTGAGCAAAAAATGTCCCTGCCTCGGTGGTGTCAGTGAACGGAAAAACGGCTCTGTGTCAGTGGTGTCACTGAAGGAAAAAGTGGTAGGGATGTTCAGATACCAAGTACTGTACTCAGTGACTAGACTAGAGAAAAACTCTAAAGTTAAGAGGCAGCTGTCATTTGTAAGGAGCATACGGAGCTCCGGGGATTTGTGCATCTCTGTTTTAAGGTATTATTGTGTATATATCTATCTATCTATATATATATATATAGATAGATAGATAGATAGATAGATAGATAGATAGATAGATAGATAGATAGATAGATAGATATATCTATCTATATATATATATATATATAAATATATTTTAGGGATGCACCGATACCATTTTTTCCAGACCAAGTACTCACAGATACAAGTACTGATACATTTTTGTTTACTGTCATGTGACAGTTTTTCTAAAACAAAACAACTACTACGACCATGGTAGTTCTCGTGAAAAAGCCAAGTATCAGCACTGGTATCTGAACATCCCTAAAAAACGGTCTCTGTGTCAGTGGTGTCACTAAAAGAAAAAGCGGCCTCTGCGTCAGTGGTGTCACTAAAAAGGAAAAATGGCCTCTGCGTCAGTGGTGTCACTAATAAGGAAAAGCGGCCTCTGCGTCAGTGGTGTCACTAAAAAGGAAAAATGGCCTCTGCATCAGTGGTGTCACTAAAAGGGAAAACGGCCTCTGCATCAGTGGTGTCACTAAAAGGAAAAATAACCCTGCATCAGTGGTGTCACCAAAAGGAAAAACTGTCTCAGCGTCAGTGGTGTTAGCAAAAGGAAAAACTGTCTCAGTGTCAGTGGTGTCACCAAAAGGAAAAACTGTCTCAGCGTCAGTGGTGTCACCAAAAGGAAAAAATGTCCCTGCGTCAGTGAGGTCATCAAAAGGAAAACATTTTTCTTTGTCAGTGGGGTCACTAAAAGAAAAAAATGCAGCTGCTTTAGGGGTGTCAGTCTGAGTGGACCGCATGTGGCATTCGTGTCAGCGGGATATGGAAGGAAAGGCAGAAGGCTGGGGGGTTCTGTTGGGTGCATTTAACTAAGGCAGGGAGGAGAGCTGAAAGGCTCTGAGTGAGGTGGGGGATATGGGGCTCTGAGGGGAGAGGGGACCTCTTGAGAAAGAAGGCAGCTTCTCTTTCTTCCCCTCTATAGTCATGTGATATGTCACATGACAAAAAAGCAGGAAGTGTTCTCAGCAGTCTCCCTGCTCTTTGAAGGAGGACAGACCAGAATCTTCCCTCTATCAGCTATCCTAGTCCCTGCTCTGCGCTCCATTCTCCAGCTGACTGAATGATGGCAGTGTTGCTCCTGCCATTCAGGCAGCCAGAAAAATGGAGCCTCAGCAAGCTCCATGCCCCCCACTGCCCCCAAACTCCCTTCCATCCTTGCATCCTACTTACAGCCTACAAAGTGCTGAATGGCATCTCTATAGACCTTAATGGAGAAGCTGTAGGTGGCAGGTGAAAGAGGTCATAGTTGATCTAGGGTCTGTAAAAGTAAATAAAATGTATCCAATAAAGTCCATTTAATATTATCAGCACATACTGTAAATCAGTTGTGCTCTGTAATGCTAGTTCTTATGAGGAAAGACACACAGAGGAGTAAAATGCTCAGAAATTCGTCTTTAGTTATTAGGCCTCATGCAAAGCAAACTCAAAGCAAGATAAATCTCCTTTTATAAACATGTAATTACAATGTGTCTACAATGATTACAAAGTTCTGGAATGTGTTATTTAAACAAGGTGACATCTGCCTCCAGAAAGGTGTGGTGCTCATAGGTGGGAGGTGACAGAAGGGACCTGGAATTTGTTGACAGTGAGAATGTCACCAGGAGGTCCATGAAACCACTGCAGGGCTTATTTATGAAAGGGAGCACACGTATTGTCAACCTGTGCAGCTTCCATTTGTGTGACTGCACTTGTTATTAGAGAGAATTTGTTAGGAAGATGATAGTATTCAAGTTGTAGTTATTTTATAATAGTATGGTCATTGCTAAGCCGGTCATACACATACGTATTTTCATCATGCTGACAGACATCATTGCAGTACTGGGATTAGCACAACGTTTTCCCCAGTATGCCCAAATGTGGGGTGCATAATGCACACAGTATGGAATTCTTACCCTTCTTTCATTGAAATGCACATCAATGCATACCTCCCAACTTTCTGAGATGAGAAAGAGGCACACCTTCCAGCACACATGACACTATCCTCATTTTATATGTGTTTTGGGTTGTTTATGTGAAAACTACTGAAGTCAATGGGTCAGCATGTGAGCCAGGCAACCAGAATTTTTTGATAAGAGCTCAGCAGTGGAGACCTATATGTTCCCCCGGTACGGGTTTCCTTCAATATTTCCTCCCACACCCCAAATACATGCTGGTAGGCCAATTGGCTCCTGTCTAAATTGGCCCTGTATGTATGTGAGATAGGAACCTTAGATTGTAAGCTCTTGAGGCAGAGACTGATGTGAATATGCACTATGTTAAGCGCTGCGTAAATTGTCAGCGCTATATAAATACCAAAAATAAATAAGTAATGTCTATTATATCTCTGCCAATAGCCTGAAGATTGCTAGCATACTTTGCTAGGGTGCATACTTTGCTCTACAGGTTCTGCTCCAGTGGCTCCTTGACAGATACAGAGTGATATATTTGGAGAACAAATATGAAATTATAAATAGCTGAAATCTGCATGCTCACAGCTCTGCAGTTCCTGCCTGTTTCCTCTTACTGGCACCTTACTGTTTGTAGAGCAAACACTATCACACAGGGCTACAGTCAAATGGGTCCATCAGGAACTCGAGCCCCATCTACTTTATGTCTTGGTGTTGGGGTGTATCCTCTATGGGACTAGGTGATGTGGCTCTGTTGACATACATTGGGATGATCTACAAAAACAATTCCTGGTAAGATCAACAGATCTTTTTTTCAACAGATACTAAAATTCTGTATATGACACTATACTATACTACCACTTTATACTATAACCTCAGGTTCTTCTTTTGTCTCTGATCTGCTCCAGTAATCTGATGAGCGTAAACAGAAAATGTGAGCTGACAACCAGCAGCTTGTTGCTTTTGGGACAGAGAGAAAAATACACAAGGTTTAAAGGAAACAAAGCTGAGCCGTGTGAAAATGTTGAGCAGTTTGTGTAAGCTTTGGTGTATGTCAGCTTTTCATTGTGTGCCCAGGGTCACTTTCCCTTAACACCAGCAGCCAAGATACCGGCAATGGAAATGGCTTTTTTAAGCATTGTAGATAAGGTTTAGATCCTCACTTCGATTAATATTGCTGTCTGTGTAACCACTAGGGAGATTAACCTTCACTTTTTCCCATCTGAGTGCCATAAAGCCTTCTCTCCAAAAGTATCCACTCTTCCTCCACACACGTGTGTCACAGTCTACATTCATTCCGATCTCAAGGCACTCTTTCCTCCTGATGGTGGGTTGCTTTTCCAATTTCTGTACAAAGCAAAATCCAGTATGTATGCAGAATTGGAATGCTAGCTTTAGGGTTTAATGGAGGACCTGCAGTAATATTACTACACAATTTGTACTCTAATGTGGTTTTGCTGTGTGGGGCGCAAGATGAAGAATCCACCACCCATGCTTGGCCTGAGCTTCACCTACACTCAGAAACAAGTCAATGGTCTGCTTTGGGACGGTTGTTGTTTTTAATCTTTAGGTCAGAGGAAATACTCCATGAACTAGGATGTTGAGCTCAGTGCCCATTGTCGGGCCTCAAGTTGGTAAGGAAGGGGGGGAAGTAATCGCAGGGGTCAGTAACATTACTGTTTTATACATTACTTTTTGATCTATTCAATTACGGTGTATTAGTGTATTAGAAGTGTAAATATTTATATAAATAAATATTATAAAAATATAAACAGTCAACTAAGTGGCAAATTTTGAAAACAATTTGCCATAATCTTGTGCATGCCCAGGATTACACAATATTTTATGAGTAAATAAACTATTCACACTCTCAGATACAGCTTAAGTACTAATGAATCAAAATTATTTTTATGTTTATGTGTACTTTAAACAATGTTGTTGTATTGCTCCACTACTAAATTGGAGAAAACAAGAAGTAAATGTGTCTAATTATGATATTGAAGTATAAACAGACATCATTCATATCCAGAGAAATTGTGCTACTGTGAGTTGTATATGGGAACAATTAGTTCTGCTATGTGCGGAGATATTTGGAAGACCCATCCCTTTGTCTCGCTGGAATGCATTATTAAACAGAACCGAGGATTCATTGTCCGCGCTTTAAAACATATTGCTTCAATAACCACCATGAGTGCTTGAGTTTATGTTCTATTGGAAACAAAGTGTTAGATTCACAGTGAGAGGATAGCACAACTTATTAGTGATATATATTAGTTATTAGTGATATACACTGTTTACTAATTTCTTGGACATGTTATACACTATAGGTTTCCACTCTGCAACTCTCCATAAAGAGAACAATTACAGAGGAAGATCTTTTTACATATAACCTGCTGAAAATCGCCATTATATTGAAGAAAACCACATCCTAAGATTGAAATACACTATATTGCCAAAAGTATTGGGACGCCTGCCTTTACACGCACATGAACCTTAATGACATCCCAGTCTTAGTGCGTAGGGTTCAATATTGAGTTGGCCCACCCTTTGTCGCTGTAACAGCTTCAACTCTTCTGGGAAGGCGTCCACAAGGTTTAGGAGTATGTCTATGGGAATGTTTGACCATTCTTCCAGAAGTGCATTTGTGAGGACAGGTGCTGACTGTGGCCTGGCTCACAGTTTCCACTCTAATTGAGGTCAGGACTGTGCAGGCCAGTCAAGTTCCTCCACCCCAAACTCGCTCATCCATGTCTTTATGGACCTTGCTTCATGCACTGGTGCGCAGTCATGTTGAAACAGTTCCCACAAAGTTGTGAGGATGAAATTGTACAAAATGTCTTGGTATGCTGATGCCTTAAGGGTTCTCTTCACTGGGGCTAAGGGACCAAGCCCAAACCCTGAAAAACAACCCCACACCATAATCCCCCCTCCACCAAACTTTACACTTGGCACAATTCAGGCAGGCGAGTACTGTTCTCCTGGCAACCTCCAAACCCAGACACGTCCATCGGATTGCCAGACATAGAAGTGTGATTCGTCACTCCAGAAAACACGTCTCCACTTCTCTAGAGTCCAGTGGCCGCATGCTTTACACCACTGCATCGGGCGCTTTGCATTGCACTTGGTGATGTAAAGCTTGGATGCAGCTGCTCGGCCATGGCAACCCATTCCATAAAGCTCCCACAAAGTTGGGAGCATGAAATTGTCCAAAATGTCTTGGTATGTTGATGCCTTAAGAGTTCCCTTCACTGGAACTAAGGGGCCAAGCCCAAACCCTGAAAAACAACCCCACACCATAATATTGTAATTATTATATAGGATTTATATAGCGCTATACACTATATTGCCAAAAGTACTGGGACGCCTGCCTTTACACGCACATGAACTTTAATGGCATCCCAGTCTTAGTCTGTAGGGTTCAATATTGAGTTGGCCCACCCTTTGCTATAACAGCTTCAACTCTTCTGCGAAGGCGTCCACAAGGTTTAGGAGAGTGTCTATGGGAATGTTAGAACATTCTTCCAGAAGCGCATTTGTGAGGTCAGTTACTAATGTTGGACGAGAAGGCCGGGCTCACAGTCTCCGCTCTAATTCATCCCAAGGGTATTCTTTCGGGTTGAGGTCAGGAGTCTGTGCAGGCCAGTCAAGTTCCTCCACCCCAAACTCGCTCATCCATGTCTTTATGAACCTTGCTTTGTGCACTGGTGCGCAGTCATGTTGGAATAGGAAGGGCCATCCTCAAACTGTTCCCACAAAGTTGGGAGCATGAAATTGTCCAAAATGTCTTGGTATGTTGATGCCTTAAGAGTTCCCTTCACTGGAACTAAGGGGCCAAGCCCAACAGTTTGCGCAGCGCTTTACAATATAAGGAAGACATTACAATCACAAAACAATTCAAGACAAGATGGTAAGGAGGGCTTACAATCTAAAAGGAGGGAGAAGTGATACATGAGGAGGTAGCTGTGTGGTTATGAATTGTTTGAGAACATGATGGTACAGTGGTTAGGTTGAGGTGAGATAGGCATAATCCTCCCTCCACCAAACTTTACACTTGGCACAATGCAGTCAGTCAAGTACTGTTCTCCTGGCAACCCCCAAACCCAGACACATCCGTCGGATTGCCAGACAGGGAAGCATGATTCGTCACTCCAGAGAACACCTCTCCACTTCTCTAGAGTCCAGTGGGGGCGTGCTTTACACCACTGCATCCGACGCTTTGCATTGCACTTGGTGGTGTAAGGCTTGGATGCAGCAGCTCGGCTATGGAAACACATTCCAAGAAGCTCTCTACGCACTGTTGTTGTGCCAATCTGAAGGCCACACGAAGTTTGGAGGTCTGTAGCTATTGACTTTGCAGACAGTTGGCGACTTCTGCGCACTGTGCTCTTCAGCATGCGCTGAACCCGCTCTGTCATTTTACGTGGCCTACCACTTCGTGGCTGAGTTGCTGTTGTTCCCAGTTGCTTCCACTAACAGTTGACCGTGTAATATTTAGTAGCAAGGAAATTTTGCAAAACTTCTGAATCCATGATTTGGAGGGGTGTCCCAATACTCCCCTCCCTCAACTGCATATATTCACCTTGACTTTGTTTCTTAGCTGCTTGCAATAAAGAGAAATACCCAGTGCTCTGAGGTATGGGGAGACATGTGACTGTCTGACAAAACACTGCTGATGCATGGTCCAGTGCTGGCACATGGGGCATTAAAAGAGTCTTTATCGCTGTGAAAGCTTTAAATCATGCTTTGGATCTTATAAAGGATTTTCTTTCTTGTCTCACTGATGCTGAATGCAGTGTGAGAGAGAAAGGACATGAGTATACACAATTGGGGAGGGGTGAAGTTAAAGTGATATTAAAGCCAAAATGTTTTTAAGCTATTTCAGATGCTGATTAAATCAATTAATGGATGCTGCTCCTGGATGATTAAAAGTTTTAACTTCCTGCAGAATTAGCTGGTCCTCTGAGTTCTGGCCCTGATATCTTGTTTTAGGGTTGCTTCTTTCCCTTGCAGGGTCCTATGGAGCCACCCTTGTGTGTGTTAATGAGCTGTGGGTGTCTCCACAAACACACAGACACAGCAAGTCAAGACACTCCCCTCCTTACTGCCCCCCTCTCTTCTCCAAGCTAGTAGATGGACATCTGCTGGAGTCTGCTCTGGCCCTTGTGATTCTGTACTTGACCAGACGCTCAGGGCAGCTGAGCTGAAAGAATTGGAGCTCTTCATTGAAGAAAAAAATCTTTAGATATGTTTACTACTTTAAAGCCCAAATGAACCTTCAGTTTAAATCAGCTAAATACATGACAGGTGCATCAAAACAAAATGTACTTGCACTATGCTTTATTTCCAAAGCAGCTATAGCTTAAGTAGAAAATCCTTTTAATTCAGAATTTCTGAATTGAGAAAGCTGGTCGATTGACCAATGAAACGTCTTCAAGAAACATACAGCAAGTGCAGTTGCCTTGACTCATTTTTTACAGATCTATCATGTTCCCTACTTATTGTAGAGTTTTAGCTCTAAGTTCCCTTTAAGCAGGTTTACGGCTGCTAAGAAATACTTGGCCTTTTTCAATAAGTCTGCAGCTTGGTCGCTTCCTTTGAATCAACACTGCTAGAATTTGTAATAAGGGTGACTCAAGGTACCTGTATCTTATTTTACCTAGCCTGCATGGCCAGCTTTGTATCTTTGATTGATTTTTGTAAAATCGTAGACTATGGTAGAACGGTGCATTAATTGTTCTTAATCTTGTTGATGACCAAAATCCCTAAATTTAGCAGTGACCTTGGAAGAGTCACTTATAGAAACCAATTACTCTTTAATAACTAAGCTATTACATTTGCCCTCATCCTCTGCTATCTTTTCCCAGTTGCAATTGATACTTACTTCCATGTCATTTTTTTCTGAAAGAAAGATTGCATACTTGGCTTGCTGACACAACAGTGTCCCTGCCTAAGATAAATCAGCTGACCTGTGTAATTGCTGGGCCTAACCCAGAATCAGAATGATAAGGCTGACCTGTGAGGCACCTGGAATTCATGCAGTTGATCTGTATGTAACTGCTTCTAAAGCTAAACTCCAGTTTTTTTCCATAACCCCCACACTTTTCTGAATCCCTCTTGGATCTTTAAAAATACCTCTTATATACCTTTTATCAAACATTCTTCAGACCACAGCAAGATTGAGTGGACCTTCTGCGGGGGATAACGCCAGATTGACAGTTAGTATTCTGGCATAAAGGTTCAGATTTTATTTGTGTCATTAATGTGCACAAAGGCTCACAGAGTAAAGTTAGCCATACATATACAGATTTTCTCTTATCAGCCTGCAGATGAAAGAGAGAAAAGTTCTTAATTCCCTCATCCTCTCTAAACAGCACTGATGGAAAATCCCAAACAAAGAGTTTAGTGCATTTAAAAAGCAAACAAATACAACCTGTAAAGAAACAAATATATCCTGTGAATAAAATTAAAAATCTGTAAAAAAAGTATTTTTATATGTCTACAAATTATAACATTCAGCATTAGATAGTTAATTAAAAAAATAATTTTTAATATATACTGCAACTAGTCATCCAAATGAAAAAACTTTTGATGAAAACAGTTCATTCAATCATCACATCCATTTATTTACATTCTTTCTTCTTATTGAACACACCTCCATGCTAGCCGAAAAAAGCATGCAGTATCCCACACCTCTGATTAATAAATGAACTCACGGGAACTCAATGACCTTACTCTGTATGTATACTCTTTCAGGTAAATATAAATGTTTTTGATATAATTATATCTTTTTCTCCTACTCCATATAATATCATCACTTCCACTTGTTATTTATCTCATCCCAAATTTTTTTTAGGGATGATATGCAAGAAAAAAAACCTCTACATAACGTGGTACTGTAAAAATGTCTCTTTCTTTAAAAACATTAAAAATACCTTTACTGGCATGAAGTGGTGCAATTACCCGCTCCAGATTTTTGGGTGTATAGATGTTAGTGATCTCTCTTTCTGACCACAAAGTGACTATTTGCACCAGGTGTGTCCACCCACGTGCTCAGAGTAGGTGTTGGGAATCCACCAGACGCAACATCTGCGATGACCTATTCCAAGATGGCACTGCCAGGCACACAGATCCTCTTTCAGGTGCATGCCAAAAAACTCAAGTTTGCTTTAAGCAACAATCAATGATCTATTTGAATTTACTATAGCTCACTAGAGTAATATAAAGAATTGCAAGCCTATTCTACCATACATTAAAGTTCAATTAAGCATGCTGATGCCACCCACTTTTCTTTCTATTAGAATATATTATTTGCAAGTGTATATTTTTTATACATGACAGATTATTTTGGCTATTAGCTGACACCTCTTTGGCACAGCAACCCATATTCCTGAGATTCTGCTTATGCGGTGATGATTCATGCAGGGACAGGTCTTTACCTGCTATTTTGTTTAACAAAGATAAGGATTTAGTGGCAAGTCCATGCACCGTTGCACTGCAACAAGCGTGTAAATCTTGGTTTTAGAGGGCCTTAATAAAGACACTGACCCATTTCCTTATGTATAAGAAACAATAGAGGGATTCTCCTCTCTGAGCCCATCCTACTATTTACCTTCTCATCTTATTTAGCCTCCAGAGTGGAGTATTGGCAGCCGACCAGTTCACTGAACTGATTTCTTTGTACAGTAAAACAGAGGGTGGGTCTTGACTTCTAAACATGTCTCAATCAGTGTTTAAAACCATATTATATGTAGGGGTAGGTGCTCCTATGAATCCAAACCCCCCTGTTCATTTTTTCAGTGGAGAGCTAGTTTCTAGGTAATCCATATGGGGATGTATGTGTAGAGGGCCTGTGTGTTCTACATTTGTCTCGTTCAGTTGCATGTGTTATTTTGCCCAACACCAAGCCCCCACCCCAATTTGTTTCTTCTATTGTTAGGTTAGGTTAACTAAACCCAAGAACATCTGTAAAAAATAATTCAAGGCAACTGGACAGGTATTTTTCTTGAAGATGTTTTGCTGGTTATCCAACTAGCTTTCTCAATTCAGAATGACTTGTACAAAAATTCTATGGGAATAAATATGGTGAATGTGTAAAGTGCAGCCTGGGGGGGCAACCATGGCTCTCTCCATATATACAGCAGAGGAGTGAGCATACAGGACGTGTGCCATTTGTAGGGTTGCCAGGTTAAAATAAAGGCAAAAAAAAAAGAAAATCCATGCAGGCACCTTAGGACGGGTTACATTTAAGATGGGTTTAGATATACTTAAAACTGCATCCCTAGACCTACTGTATTTTCACCACACTAGGGAAGCTGTACTTTCTGGACCTCTAGCCCAAATGACATAAACATCTACTAAACAAGCTGAGGTCTATGGGCATAGACGAAATAGTGGGTACATGGATAGGGAACTGGCTACAGGAACGGGTACAAAGAGTATCGATAAATGGCACCTTCTCGGATTGGGCTAGGGTCATGAGCGGCGTGCCGCAGGGTTCTGTACTGGGCCTTATGCTTTTTAACCTATTCATTAACGATATTGGGGAGGGGGTTAACAGCCAGGTTTCGTTGTGTTTGCTGACGATACCAAAATCGGGAGGGTAATAGACACTGAATCAGACACTATAACATTACAGGAGGACCTGGATAAAATAGGGGAGTGGGCAACTACATGGCAGATGAGGTTTAATGTAGATAAATGTAAAGTTGTGCGCTATGGGGTTAAAATAAGAATGCGAATTACACACTAATGGGAGCTCCGCTGGGGAAGTCCGAAAGGGAAATAGATTTGGGGGTCATTGTAGACTACAGACTGAATAATAGCTCGCAGTGTTAGGCTGCGGTAAGCAAAGCAAGTAGGGTCCAGTCCTGTATTAAGAGGGGAATGTTTTGCAGGGACAAGTCTATAATTGCGCACTTTATAGATCACTGGTTCGGCCTCATTTGGAGTATGCGGTCCAGTTTTGGGCACCAGTGTACAGAAAGGATGTCCTCGAAATGGAAAGAGTCCAGAGGAGGGCAACCAAACTCATAAAGGGGATGGAGGACCTGAGCTATGAGAACAGGCTACAAAATTTAAACATGTTCTCATTGGAATTAAGGAGATTAAGGGGGGACATGATTTTCATGTACAAAATGTTCACCAGGGATGGCGACATTAGCAGTAAACTTTTTACAATTAACTCCATGACAAGGACGAGAGGCCACCACCTAAAATTGGTGGAGAAAAAATGTCAGCACAAGGGGCGAAGGGGTTTCTTCTCAGTTAGATCAGTCAGGGTCTGGAACTCTCTGCCACATGCTGTGATTTCGGCTGAGAGCGTGGGATCATTCAAGAAGCGATTGGACAATATCCTCAGAGACCGTAATATACAGGGGTACAAGTACCCTAACATATGAGAACACACAGGAACCAATACATACACACACACCAATAGGACCATACACATACACACAATAGGTTGGACTCGATGGACGTGTGTCTTTATTCAACCTCAAATACTATGTTACTATGTCATGTGCTGACTTCTGCCAACCCCATTGTATCATTATATTTAGTCCGCTGTTATGCCTGTGTGGATATACCGACATATTTTGTCCAGGTACGGACCCAAGTCTAGAAATTACAGATACCACAATTTACCATTATTATTGAGCTTGTCCTGCAGCATAAAATCATTATTATAATAAAACCTAATATTGCAAAAGTATTTTACCTACATGGTTATAAATGGATACAGCATGATTTTGTAAATTCTCCGTTGTCAATGATTAATTCCTATACCTACAACAACTACCATATATTCTAAATTGTCATAAAAAAATACAATACAAATTCTTAGCCATATAAATGCATAGTTTCACAATAATCATGTGCAGTGAATGCCAACCAATCAAATTACAAGAAAAGATAGGGGAACAAATAGGGACTAAAGTACAATTACAATACAATTCTTGGATTAAGAAGCAATAGAAAAAAACAAATTGGGGTGCCCACAAGGCAAATTTACAAATACAGCAGAATGAGTCAAATGAGGGCCACACACCCTTCCCTTTACTCTGCACATATAACCCCTTTTGCATTACCACTTAGACTTTGACAGTCGCAAAAAAAAAAGCAGCTAGTGCTGTGGTTTCTCTTTAGAAAGCCCAGAATGCTCTACAAAATCATTATAATAATTTACACTATCAAACGTTTATTTGAAAATGAAAGACTTTATATTGTTAATAAATCAGTTTATAATCATGTAACCTTGGGTTAAAAAAAAACAAAACCAGATTAAGTAAATCCACTCCAATTCCTGTTCATGTGAGCCTGTGAGGAGATTTTGTTTTTAAAGATACAGGCTCCAGGGCTGTCAGCCTAATTTTGGCTTAAGTACCAAGAGAGTCATTGACCTGAAACAACTATGGAGCCAGTGAAGTGTGAAAAGTCTAAACTGCTGTCCTGCAAACCTAATTCAGGTCAATGACAAACTAGGTAGTGATTTCAGGATCAGGATGGAAGTCCTGCAGCTTGATTTGATTTGATAACAAATTACAGTTGGCAGCTCCCATATTTCTATCATCACAGATTCACTTTAGACTTAGCTTGTCAAGAATGTTATGAAGCTAACACTGGAGTCTTAAGGGCACCACGAGGCTTTTTCCTTCACTCTTCTCCTGGGTACCCTGGGGGCCTTTGACCCCTGTATACCTAATATCCAAATTGCACCTTGAGCTCCAATTTAGAGCTCTAGCATGACCCTTCCCCATCACAAAATACAATGCACATACACTAGCCCATATGCTGTGCAGTGAGAAGGAGGCAAGTCAGAGAGTGAACATTGAGCTAAAGACAGTATCTGTATATAGAGAGCTTCGATGTTTGAAGACAGCCAGAGCACTCAGAAAGAGAGTGAAGGACGCACACAACATGTAGTTAGCTTATATTTGATAATGTGTAAAATTGACTTTACTGTATGTTATTGTCTATCCTGTAAATGACTGTGTGTCGTATTTCTAAGCACTGGTAGAAAATGCGGTAAAATTGTCCAGATCAGGTGCTCTTATATTGTCTCTCTGGGTGCATAAGGTAAGCCGTTTAACACTAAGTGCTGATTCACATTTTAGCTTTTCAAACTGCAGGCAATTTTTATACATGTTTTTGGTGCATTTTCAAGGGCATTTGTGAGTTTTTATGAGTTTTAGTTAGGGTCTTCCAGGAAGAAACTCAATTTTTCTTATTAAAAAAGAATGTAAAAGTCACATATGATGAGTTTGTTCTTCACTTTGCATAGGGTTACAATCATTTCTATGGCTGATGAACAGATGCAAACACTTTTTGTGCTGCTAAAATCGCACACATATCATTATGAATTTTGGGTGCAGATTATTGTGCTTCTAAAAAACATACCTCCCAAATTTGTAAGATGAGGAACACCTTTTTGCACAAAGTGTGTTGGCAAAGGACACACTTACGCCTTAAGCTGTAAAGATCATGGCATAATGATTGCTTAAAACCCACAATCCACCCCCCACCACAATTTTTTTTGTTTATGCTGGCTTTTCGATATAAAATCCAATCGTATATAGGTTAGGTTAAATCTCTCATCACAAGTGACGAGAGAGCATGGAGCCATTTCCCGGCAAATCAAGAAACCGGGCAGCTTGTAATGATGCGCACTCCGGCTTCCTGATAGAGGAAGTACTCTTGCAAGGTATCGGAACATTTGGGCGAGTACGAGTACTCACCCAAATACTCGGTGTCGGCACTGATACCGATACTAGTATCGGTATCGGTGCATCCCTACTCCTTAGTATTGTATACCAGTTCTGGCAGTTATTATGACATTTTTATAGAGATCTGCATATTAGTCCAAAAACTAAGGAGAAAAGAGGGCCAGAGGTATTTGGTTCTGTAGCACCCCCTTAAACCCTGGAAGACTGTATAGCAGCTTCAAGACAGCACATTTCCCCAGCATACATCACTGGCAATAACCCTCCTAGTGGTTGGCCAGAGAGACATTCATAACTTCAAATGATTGTATCTTCTTGCTTTAGTGCCAGGGACACCTCCCAACAGCAGACACAATCAAACAATAAATCTGAGCTTAGAGAAACCTAACAAAAGCAGAATTATTACAATCCATGTTGAGGCTGACTACAGCCCTACAGCCCAGCAGCACTAAATTTGGGCTAGGGACACTACTTCTTAGGGCAGGGTCCCTTTACTTCCAAAAGAGGGACAGCTCCTTCAAAAGAAGTACAGTTGGGAGCTATGCAAAAATACACTGGGCCTAAAAGTACACTGGGCCTAAAATATTTGGTCTAGCCTTGGCATGGAGGATGTACAAATAGTATATATTTACTAACAACAAAAATTGCTGTTCTACAGGATGCGAGAGCCTAAAAGAAATGTCAGTGTGGCTATGATTTCTGCTTTGATCATATATTCTCTTACTTCATTTTGCTATTGGCAAAGATAAAAACACAAAAAGACGAATGCCTAAAGGGACTAGTAAGGTTGTCCTTCTTCTTAATTAAATGGCGAATACCGTTTACCAGGCAGTAACATTCGTTTGATACTCTTGATGTTGACAGCTCAGCTGTACTTTAAAAGCTCAGCAGCTCAGCTTAGAGTAGAGCTCCAGTGAAAACGTTTTATTTTGTTTTGGATATTTAAGGGAAGGGTAAGGATCTTTCTCAGGGTTATCTCACTGCTTGTATCTATGTTGGGAAGATTACTCTTTCTTGGACACACAACAATTATAAACTGATGGAAACCTTAACAATTCCTCTCTATATATTTGAACCATAAATAGAAGAAAAGATTTACCCTAGAGGTCTTCTGCAGCAAAGTCATGTAAAGGGAGTGGTTTTTAGATTGTGCTTTTTCATTTCAAGGAAAGGTATACTCAGGGAAATTCTGAACCTGTCATTGCTGACCACTCTGTAGGCACTGGCCCATTACAAGAATGAAGATCAAGAAAGTCAAAGTGAACTCTCATCTACATACTTGTTTCAGGTCAGTGACTGAGAATGGTCTGAAGCCTCTGGGTCAACATGATAGTCAGGAAACTAATATTTTCAGTAGGAGAGGTCAGTATTTGCAGCTTCCATACTTCCTCAATACAGGTTTTCTTAAAGTCAAAAAATTGTTTACTATGTTAGTTACTAATAAATGTAGAAGGTCCCTCAAAAAGAGATCAGGTCTCCCAAGCCAACTTAGAATTTGGAGTACAGAGACAGTAAAGGTTTGACCACACATTAACAAATCTGATACATCTGGTAATTAAATTCTATATCCAGAATTACAGATCGTGGGGAAAGGCATTGCTATGTTGACCACATACATAGGCGGCAGATGCATTCACTATAAAAGAGAATGCTAAATATTAAGTGCATTTCTATGAAGACGGGTGCTCGGTTTTGTCCCCATATACAGGCTTATCATTAGTGGTTTACAATAGGTCTAAGGCTACCCGCATTCCTGTAAATCAGCTGAAATTCTAACAGTGGTCCCTGCTGGCTTGGCAAAAGTAGTTTGAGTAATCAACTTTTGTCAAAGGAGCCGGCCCAACAATTTTGGGCTGAACAGTGACTACATCCAAGCAGCTGCAACCACTGTTTATGTATTCTAAAAGAAGCGGGTTCCGGGTGTCAAAATACAATAGCAGCCTGTAGCCTTATAAAACAGTTAAAACTATCCCCAGTGTCCTGTCAGCAGTCAGAAGTTACAATGTTATTGCCCCACTTCCCTACACACAGCAGGAGTTAACTGTTGTTTATTCTAGGAGGGAAGAAATACTTACCTCTTCCTCATTCCTCCAATCTGGCCCTCACTTCTGCTGTCCTCCACTCCCAGGATGTGCGCTAGCCTTGGACATCCTGGTCTCGCTGTGCCTGATGACCACAGGTCATGCATTGTGCACGACGGCTATGGAGAGGGCACAACTGGGTGACTGGTGAAGAGCAGAAGCTTTGTGAGGCTGGTCAAACGGCGGGTAAAAATGCTGCAGCAGAGAGGAGTAGGGTTAGTATTTCACCTTATACCTCACCCCATAGACTAAACAAACAGCTAATGCAGAAGTTAATGGAAAAAAAATAATAATTGGGAGGTCGGGATGTACACATTAAGGCCATGGGCCAGGTTCCGGGGAGGATGTAACTCCTGTGTGCAGGAATTACATCATCAGTTGTCACCCAATGGCCGAAGAGGACTTCTAAGAACCTGGAGTTGTTGGCGGTGGGGTAGAAAGCTGAGGACCAAGGGTGCAACTACATAGTAATTTTTTAGGGCTGACTAAAGTTCAACTTTTAAACCGCTATCATCCATTCTGATTTCAACTAATGGCCACATGACGAGTTCATTTTTTTTTGCTGTGGGTTACTGCATTTTAACTTTGCTCTAATAAGTCTATATGTAGTTTTGTTGTTACTGGGCAACTCATGACAAGCTGCAGCCAGTTAAGGAGCAATAGGCAGCTCAGTGAACTATGAAAACCTGCATTTTAAACAATGAAGTGAATATTTATGCCTCGAGGAACACATAGCCTAATAATGAGTGTTATTTATTTTCCATTCACTATTCTGAAATAGACAAAGGACAACTACAGTCCATTTCTACAGTAAAACCATGTTGCTACCCTTTGACCCTTGCACATATTTGCAACAGTAAACCACTGTGTACTAGATGGAAAAATGTTCTGGGTATTAGAACATGGAAAAAAAAACAATCTGCTTCTAACTTTCATTTTCAAAGCCTAATTGAACTAGCTGAAGATAGAAGCTGATTGGTTACTATAAACAACTACTCCAAATTATGACTGCTCCAGTCTTAGTAAATTATGAATGTTAGTAGATGACCAGTTTGTTATGGTTTTGCTAATACATTTTTCCTATGGCTATTTAGGAATCCTAAACATATAAGATGACACTTGTGGGATACAACCACCAAATGAGAGTCTGTTAGGATGATGAGTGCATTAGAGTGCACATTTCTTTGCTGGTTCCAGGACTTTCTTTGTGGATGATCAATGGAATGTATTAATGGTACTCTGGTCAGGCACAGGGGTAGCAGGATATGAGTGGGCAGAATCAAGCCTCCACATTTTCAGTTGTTTATATCATGCTCCTCATTTGTTTTCTCTCTTCTGGACACTTGTGGCTAAATTCAGCAAGAAAACTGTAGGGGGAAGGGAGGGCAGGTAATGCTGAGAGGAGTCAGAAGGAGGTTTATAGTTCAGGAAATGTGAACTCATCTCTTCTTTCTCTTTTTTTGCTAAAGCAATCATCTGACACAAGGTATTTAGCTATGCATACTTTATTGAGCACTGCTGCCAGAAGATGCCTGCATAGGTAGAGGAACATAATTCTGTTGACTTCCAATCAGACTCCAATTAGCTAGCCATTAGAGATCAGCCTGGGCTTGGTGTGAACCCAGTTCACCTGGGATGCTCCAAGCCTGCTCAAAACTTTAACTGGCACACCCTCCTCCCAACCCAATCAGTGGCAGGAGCAATCTCTATCCTTTTGTGACATATAGCTGAGGGGTGGAGAATGTGTCTCTGCGCAACTGATTGGGTCAGGAGAAGTGGGTTGCAGTCATAGCTTTGAGCGTGCTTCGGCAAACTCAGGCGAACTCAGCTCATTACTACTAGCCATGTGATGACCATCTTAAGATCATTATACACATTTTAATCTAGACCTTCCAAAACTACCTAAGATGAGCACTTATCTAAATTATCAAATCAATTTGTCTCCAGTAAGACAGGCCCTCACACTACTAATGTTGGTAGATCTAAATGGAGATTATACAGCCAGATTATAACGTGTGTCGTGAGTTTAACATGTATACATTCAGATCACATTATAGAAAAGGTGAGGACAGTGGCTGCGAAAATCATCAAAACAGCAGAAAGGCATCATGGCACACTCACAAACCAGCATGTAAAACAACTTGTCTCACCACTAAGGATAATGACAGAGGTTTGGATACACGTCTTCTGCAGAGGATGTGAAAGCCGCACTGCCGCGCCTAGGCACCTCTTGTAGTGCGGTCCTAACTCTAAACTATGAGAGTCTCCATCTTGGAGCACATGGGGGCAGAAGATATCAAATTGGGTGCAGGTTTGTCAGGAGGACGCCCAACCTCATTAAAGGCACAGAAACACACAAGGGATCCCGCACATCCTAATGGCAGCTGAGAAACCCCATGCGTCGCTGCACCAAATCGGTCAAGCAAAACAAACGACAAACGCACTCAACAATTTGTTACCAGTTATACAGTAAGGTGCACACGAAATGGGCTTTGAACAGTAAAACAGCCCATACTGTATAACTGGTAACAAATTGTTGAGTGCGTTTGTCGTTTGTTTTGCTTGCGAAAATCATCATCCATCATCTTTTATATCTGAATTGACATTGAACTGACCACATAACCAGGCATCAAACAAAAAAAGGGAAAGGATTCGGGCCGCCTACTACTTGTAGGTAGTCCAAGGGTTAATTTCAGATATCGGGACGGACCATCGTTATCGATTTGTAAAAAATTATTTATTTAGTATAGCAAAATGGATCACAAACATAGGCCAATCTTTCCTCGTTGACCAATAAAAACAAAAATGAAGCAGCATGAACTGATCATTATTTTTCTTGCTTTAGCTGGAGCTGTTTGAATTCAAGTGTTCTACATTACCTCAGTCGGGTTTTCCTATATGTCAATCTTCTCCTTTTGGTTACAAAGTATATTTAATGTCTTGAATGTCTTCCCCCTATGGGTTCCCTTCTGGGCTTCCTACTTATGGTTTTGGGTGTTTAGTTCTTCTTGTTTGGTACCGGTGGTAAGGTTAACCACTACCTTGCCTTGATCAGTATCTTTCCCCTGGTGGGACCGATCACCTATGATTAGTTAGAAACTTTCATAGGTCCCCTGAAGTTATTCGGAGGTAAGCTATGCCTTTGTATGGAGGCAGCTGAGACTGTTGCCGCTAGTTAGCAATTAGTAATCAATATGGTTTCGCGGCACATACTATAATGTGAGCATGCTTTTTAACTTTCTATTTAGGATTATGATTTCACTCGATTCATCCGAAATTTCATTTTTCCTTATTGTGACAGTAGTTTTTCTTTCAAGAAAACAAAGATTTTTACTCACGTATCCAGTTGTCAGTCTTTTTGCATATTGTTTAGCTTACCTCTCCGTTAGTCTCTTCATTTTGAGGGGAAGGTTTCGTTAGTTTTAAATGAATGGGTCGGCCCAGAGGGTTAGTCCTTAATGCATGTGCATGTGTACGAGGAATTTGGATTCCCAAGGGGTCCGTATGTTATTGTTTCCAAAAGGATTTGTTTTCCGCTAGGATCCGCGGTATTTGGTGAGGATGTGTCTCTTAGGGTTTTGCTCCAGGCATTGTGTGTGTAACGTCTACGCGTTTCGCCCCTCCCCCGGGGCTTCGTCAGGACGTACATCTACCTAACGTGGTGGGGTATATATGTTGCCTCCTCACCTGTATGTCATCAATTAATTAGGCCCTTTGTTTTCTGGCCTTTTATTAGTTATTTAGGTATTCTATCAGTTCTTATCTTTAATTAAAAAGGGTTTTTTTGAGATATAAAATTGCTTGGGAATAGCGTTTTGTGGAAATGGTATCTGATTCTATCTATTTAGGACGGTTTTCATTACATAGGTTATTTTCGTCACCCAGATATTAATTTATTCACTTAGAGTGTTCTGGTATATTTGTTTTGCACAGGTGTTTCGGTTTATTTTGGTGTTTTCATAGGAAGACATTTAGATTAAATTCGTTGTTGAGTCCCATCGGGATTAGGGTATTCAATCTATACGTCCACATTTTTTCTTTTTGGAGTAGGATAGTGTCAAAGTCGCCTCTTCTTGGGGATAGATTTAGCGCATATATCGCTTTGACCTTCATCCCTTCTGATGATCCTCCATGTGTTTCTAGGAAGTGGGTTGCTATTGGGCTGTCCTTGTCTCTTTTCCTTATGTCGTTCAGGTGTTCCCCGATTCTGATCCGAAGTTGTCTCTTAGTTTTACCGATATAGTATTTGCCACATGGACATTGCAGTTGGTAGATTACCTTACTCGTGTCACAATTTATGAACGAGGTGATATTATATATTTTGGTCCCTTCAGAGTTTGAGAAGCTATTGGTTTTCTCCACTAGGTGGCAGATTTTACACTTTCCACAAGGGTACATTCCTTTTGGTTTTGTTGACTCCCTATTTGATTGTCTAGATCTGAACTCAGAGCTTGTCAAGGTGTCCTTGAGGTTTGGGGCTCTTTTTCTTTAAAAAATATCTGATCCCTCTCCCCTTCCACCAACTCACCCCATCCACATTGCAGCTATCCTCTCTGCAGCTGACTGCTGGTCTTCTTCCGGGTTCAAGGATGGCCAGTGTATCATGGACAGCACAGGCTGCCATGGACATGCCTCCTTCATTGGCTTTCTGCCACGTAGCATTTTTCAGTAAAGCCAAATATTTGTTTTCATCAGACCAGAAAACCTTCTTTCAATGTGTTTGTTGTGTCTCCCACATGCTGTTTTGGAAACTCTATGCAGAATAAAAAAAAAATTCTGGCATTACATTCTTCTCATCACTCAAAACTTCTACATTATAGTGATTTCATGGAGGGTGTATTTCAACTGTGGAACTTTGCAGCTCTTTCTGAGTTACCATATGTTTCTTGGTTGCCTTAATGACTTATGTCTTTCTTACCTAGCCACTGAGTTTTGCCAAATTAACTTCTCTAAACAGAGTCATGGTTTTATCACGTTCTTTCTAAATTTAATAATAATTTCATGGTGCTCTAGGGGATGTTCAAAGCTTGTTTTTTTTTTATAAACCCAATCCTGATTGGTAGTTCTCTGGAATTTTAAAGTGGACCAAGGTCTTCATGATGTTGTTCGTTCTATGTTCTTTTACACCTTTCTGCCAGCTTTCGCTGTTTAATATATCATAGCACTAGAGTGTCATTGGCTTTGGCTGTCACAGTGATTATTATTAATATTACAATAAAGGATTTATAAAACATCAACAGTTTGTCGGTCAGAGAGTGGTAACATTGTTGGGAGCATGCGAATGGCACAAAGCAACGCGGCATGGAATGAAGGCCGTGACACACTGCACGCGAAGCAGCGCGGAGTGGGGGCGCGCTGCCTTTGCGAGCAGTGTGTCATGTAATTTTCTGCTCGGCACCTCAGCTTGCGAGAGCTCGCGGAGCTGAGCGTGCCGAGATGAACAATTTCAACTTCAGCTAATCGGCTCGCGCGTATAAACCAGCGCGCCGCGATGCGACAGCTGGCAGGTTGTTACGGACGAGCCGATTGGCTGAAGGTGCTGTCAATCATCTGACTGCACTCAGCTCACACACTGCACGCAAAGCTCCGTGCCGGATAGCTTTGCTTCGCTCTGCACAGCTTCGCGTGCAGTGTGTCACGGCCTTGAGACCCACCTTCATGATGCCACATACAGTATATGCGTACAACTGATGGGAAAGGGTTTATAAACTCTAAGGTCTTCTTAAAACAGGTTTATTCATTTTTAGACATTTTAATTGCACACGGGTGGGCTCTATTCAGGTGCATATGTGTCTGCCAATAGCAATAGGCTCTCAGTTTGTTATTTTTAAAATAATCTTAAAAACTATGTTAATTGTTCCACTTCAACATTACAGACTATTTTGTGTAGACAGTGACATAAAATACCACTTAAATCCAGGGTAAAATCCTATGCAATATTTCATACTTATGCAGGACACAATAAGTGTTTTTAAAGTTATTTGTATCTCAGCTATAATTCTATGTATGCATTCTGCTGTTTGAGTTGCATTACTGTCTAATAGTGGGGGTTGGGGACAATCACCCATAAAGTCAAATTTTTCCACCAGGTCTCAGCCAATTGTTGTTAAAGTGCATCTGCTGGTACATCCACAATGCTGAACACATCTTCAGATAAAGATTTATTACTTGAAACCCTTCAAAATGGTTATCAATTGCAGCCTTGAGCCCTTGAAAAAGCAAGTCACAATACTGATTAAATTAGAAACAATTATCTACAAAACACTAGTGACCAGCGTGAGATTAATCATCTAATACAAATAATGTCCATAGCCCAGAATTAGAGTTGATTAGCGTCATCACTAAACTAAAGCAGTTCTCATAAATTCCTAGTTGACATTGAGAGCGCACTAATTGGAATGCCTGGGTAATCCAAAGACTGTGCCTCTTTCTTCCTAGAATGAAATCTTGCTTGCATTATTGCAGTGCTACTATATTAAATGAAAGTATGTACCCCTTTACCCATGACCCTTTAGTTGTACTATAGCAGGGGTGGGCAATTCATTTTCTCAAGGGGCCACATGAGAAACTTGGAACTGTATCCCATCCTTGATTTGTTGGTATAATACAGCCCATATATGCCAAAAACTAGCAAAACTGTATTCACCAATTATGACCCTTCTCTAACTGTAAAGGGTATCTGTTAGATATACTTGGACAAATTAAAATATAAAAAATCAATCATCATTTACGTCTTTCACATGCATACATATTCCCTATATGAATAATATTATTTCTACAGTATCTATAGTAAAAACGTTTTTAAATAAATAGTTATTTTAAGTTCTATCCTGCCCCTAATAAACATATCAATCTAGAAGTTGGTAAACTTACTTATTGAAGATGCCCGTAGGATGTACTTCCTCACAATTTGACACAATTTCACTCAGTTTGCCTTCTGGACTCAATGTCTGAACAATGTAACATTATTATTGCTTGCTGGAAGCAATGCATGATGGGATATGTAGTCTTGAGAAATTGAGACTGCATCAGATCAAGCTGCAGGTAAAGAGACGCAAAGCACACTGGGAGGAAGCTCCAGGAAGTTGTTGAAAGTGATGGGCAGGCAGAAGGCAGCACTCTCTATACAAAAGGGATTTTTTCTTAAGTAAGCTTTGATTGCATCATCAAAACCAACTCTATCTTGTATTCTTATTACAATGCTGATGTTATAAAAGAATAGCATATGCTGGGACTTTAGAGCTCCTTTAAGGTCTCCATAGACATCCAACATCTATTGGTATATTTACATATAAGCAGCTGACCAATCACTAATGGTCCTCTTATATTAGCCCGGTTCCAGGAATCTATGCTCAATCCATGAAATGCATGCTGGCCACCAGTGTCTCCATGTCTGTTTATACATTGTTAAGAGGAAATATAATTGTCAGAGCATGCGTGGCATCTGATGTCTTAAGCCAGGTCTCCAGACAAGGCTTATGACTGGTTTGCTTTACAGTACAACAGTATAGAGAAAAATATGTAAGCTGGTATTGCTGACCTTCTGCATGTCTGTTTCTAGCTTCAAACTTTTTAGGGTCCCTGACTTGGAACATATATGCAGCAAGGAATATCAGATAAGAGTCATACCTCCTGATCTTCATATTTGTTAAAGGTCAATGTCTCGTAAAATATTGAAACCACTGGATCAAGGTGACAGCCAGACATTACACATTTTCAAAAGAAGACAGAAACAGGCTTTTCTACTCAGACTGTGGCCTCTTTCTATGGAAACCAAAACTATACGGGCTTGTTTACATCATGTTCGTTGAGCTGCATTTTTCTGCACACCACTGCACATGTATGCTGAAAAACACAGCTCAATGGACTAGGTGGGAACAAACCCATTCATGCCTTCACGTTATAGTGTGCATGTCAAGATACAAAACAATGGATGTGTCATAGCAATGCATTTAAACCATTGAGCCTGTACATATCTGTGTTGTGTTGCATTTTGGAAAATTAGACATGTATGTATGTACGTTTTTCCATGCATTTTCATGATCTTTGAGCCGTGTAGAAGTCTATAACAACGCATGAAAATGCACATATAGCAAAAATTGAATTTTCATGCTTTCCAGCCCCTGGTAAAGTTGAGTCAAATAAGTGCAAGATGACAGTGTCGCTTTTTGATGTTATGATCATCTGAAATGACCTGTTTATAGACATCCGGGTGTTTGAGAAGAATTGTTCGTCATGTTCTCTGAGCTCATTATACATGACCCAAAACTGCCCTCTCTGCTCTCTATGTGGATGAATCCAGTATCTGCACCCCTTGGGTTGTCCCTTCTCCTCATGTTGACAGTGGCAGTTTCTGTGGACGCTGCAAAAAGAGGTGTAAATGTGGATATTGATATCAGGTTCCCCAACACAAAGCACAGAAATCCAAAAGGTAGATCATTTCCAAAGTCCACCACAATGATGTCACTGCAGGAACTCAATCCTCATTTGACAAACTAAAAAAATGTATGATGCAGGAAAACGTTTATTAACGCATCAAAAATGCACCACAATGCATAAGAAAAATGCACGTACATCAGCACATGCTAAAAAAAGGCACGAGAAAACTGACAAAAAAGACATGGATCGATGTGAACCTAGCCTAAAGCACGCTACCAACCCGACGAAAATCATACGATTTTCGGCAGATTTTCGGCGAAAGTCGTGCAACCGTACAGTAGATGCGGTCTCACGCTGCCCATACACCTGCCGATTATCGTACGATTGCGGGATCACCCGCGATTGTCGTACGATAATCGGCAGGTGTATGGGCACCTTCAGACTTTGTTTTGATATACCTAGAATGTATTTAGCTAATTTAAACAATTGAGCTTTCACATTTCCACATGTTTCGCAAAAATTGTTTATTGTTAACATCTAGAGAATTCACCTAGTCAAGCTTGGCTTCCTATTGATTATCAATATTCTTGAACACTTTAAATTCATAAAAAAATGTGCTAACTACTATGCTTATTGAAGTGAAATGTTTCTAGAGTCTGATTTTTTTAATTAAATTCAGCTGAGTCTATAGTGAAATTGTAATCATTTCACAGATATAGATTGTTTTACTGATGCAGAGATATCACAAAATGACATTGTCAATATTCATGTTGAAAGCATTCTATATATTTCCTTGCTGAGCGAGATGGTGGCTATATTAATATTGCACTAAAATGGAAATATTGTTAAATGGATTTCCTTCAATTACACCCCACTGTTCCACATTCCTAGATTTCCACTAATTCCATTAGAGCTCTTGTTATTTTCCTTTCATTTAAAACCAGATGCAGACTGAGACACATCACAGCTGAGACCTCTGCTAATAACTTGGCCATACAGCCCTAATTAAACATTGATCTGGAAGCTCTGCTTAACCCTATAGAGGAAGAGAATGACAGGCAAAAGGATCATCAATCCCTGACCTCTCTAGGCACATAGGTTACGGTACAGCTGATAGCAAGGTTGTTTTAACCAAAAATACAGGTGTCCATGAATGCAATAAGACAACAAATACTGATTGTAAAGAAAAATGCCTAATTGTAATCCCTTATAGAGCTACATATCCATTAAGCTGTTATCCTTTGTAAGTCTACAAACTAGGCAGGATTAACTGTCTGGGCCTTTGTGTATAAGCCGTAACGGGGCCCGACTCTGATTATATATTTTTCTACAATAGACAGGAAATGGCTATGAAAAACTAGAGCTGTACCTATTTTAGCCTCCGTTTCATAACCCAGGTGTTCACAGCTATCCTGGAATGCCCATCTGAGAAGCACAATCTTTTTGTTCGATCTGCCCGTCCAAGGGCAGATCGTACGGGCTTTTAATGAGCATACGACCATCGCAAGACAAAAGTCTTGCGATGGTCGTAAGGTGTATGGGCACCTTTAGACTACCTAAAAAAAGAAGAGTGTCAGTAGCAATCAGCTGATTACAGGAAGTCATTATTTAATTCATACAGGTTTATTCATAAAAGGGTGGATAGTTTGGAGAAGGCCGGAGAAGTGAATAATCTAGCACAACATAGCTGAACTGGAAAGTGAGCTGAATTGGAGAATGTTTCCAGTTCAGCTATGTTATCCTAGATTGTTCACTTCTCCTGCCTTCTCCAAACTCTTCACCCTTTAGTGAATAACCCTGATAGTCTTCTTTTATATAATATTCCGAAATTGATTTTTGCGTAGCCACCAATGGCCATGACCTAGGGCAGCAGAACTGACAGCAATAGCACACAGCCACCCTCACATAATGTTGCTGATTGTCACATTGCGAAAGTCTCCTGGTGCAGATTCAAGTGAGCATGCCGCAGTGGGAGAGGTTAAGGCCTTGTTCACACCAGACACAGAGCATTCCGGCCTGATTCTGGCCAGAACGCACTGCGGCTGGCTCACTATGTTGTGGGGCTGGAGGGGGCGTGACGGTCCATTGAAGTGAGTGGCACCATAGCCACGCCTTCCGGCCGCACGGGAACATTTTGCCTGCAGTCCCGTCCGGTCCGAACAAAATGCTGTAAGCATACGGCCAATTGCATTGTGGCCAGAGGGCGTGGCTACGGTGCCATTCACTTCAGTGAATGGCACGAACAGAGCCACCACCCAATGAGCTGCCCGCTCTGTTTGGATATTCTGGCAGCGGCCACTGGCATACAACAGAAACAGCGGGGATTCCTCGATCAGTGCTCGTAAGTGTTGATGAAGGAATCTGTTCAGTTTTTTTTTCGTTCAGCCTGCGGGTTGAATGAAAAAAAGTAGAACAGCGTATGGCCAGCTTTACCCTACCTGAACTCAACACTTAAACAAACCCTTGATACTTAATCACTACCCAAAAAACCTCACCCTAACCTCGACCCTAAGTGTTAAACTAAAGCCCCTTACCTTTGAACATGGGTATCAATAGACTCCAGAAACTATGGAAACTATGGGTATCCTGTTCCGTGTCCTGGATCTAGTGTTGTCCAGCCGGCTTGCAGGCATAACTAAGTGGAATGATCTTCATCCCAGGAGTGCCTGCATAGTTCCAGTTCCAATGTCTCTCAGCAGAGGCAGCACATAGGAGCAGTGGAACTTCTCCTCTCCTAGGTAAGTTTCCACTAACATGATTGATCTGTTTATCTGAACTCCCACTGACCACCAAGGTATAAATAGGGGTGGGCAAACTCAGGCCCTTCAGCTGTGGTGAAACTACATAACCCTTCATGCGTTTGCCTATGGGGGTCATGTCTGTAGCTCAGAGTCTTGCAATGCCAAATGGGATTTGTAGCTGCACCACAGCTGGAGGGCCGTAGTTTGCCTACCCCAGATATATACCATATACCACAGTTCTGCACATTGTGGCCACTTGCACCATTCATGATTTTGTGCTACATGCTCAGCTTTTCTCTCTTCAGTGTACTCAAGATTTTACATCCTAGCAATGCCTCTAACACCAACAGTAATGTAACCCAACCCTTAAAGTAATCTCAAACACTTAAACCAACCACGTATGTAGCATATACTCACCTTGTCCTGGGCTCCTGCTGGTCTTTTCTACCCTAAGTTGTGGCAAAATCTCTGCCATAGCAATGTGGTCTACAGGAAAGGACAAAGTCTGGCGAAAACACCAAACCTACAGGTTATACAGTTGTTTCCTTGTCTGTGTATCTGAAGCTTGACTGCGGATACAGCAAGACCCAGCTGTCCAAGTGACAGCCAAGCCCTGTAAATGAAACAGGGGGAGCAGCTCTCTCAATGTGATCTGGTCCTGCACTGTGTCTCAGGAGTGCTGGCAGTGGCTACTGTAGGAATGAACTTTGATTTTTTATTTTATGTTCATATGTAAACTTGTAATCAATTTTCTTGTTTGTTCTTGTAGTGCCGTATTGCATATTTTGTGAAAATTAATTAAACTGACCTAAAGAAATGTGGACAAATGCAAATAATTCCATTCAATGATCATTCAATTTACCATATATACACAGGTACTGAAATGTACCAAATGGTGTAATATCACAACGTTTCTTGTTCGCCAGGTACAGTCATTTCCATGAATTATTTTATATAAAAAATCTTCCATATATTTTTTTCAAGAGATCTGCTCATCTTGTATGATTTAGAATGAATGCGCAAGTTACAGAGGTATTTGTAGGAGCATAATATACATTTTCCACAAATTACACAATATCTGCTCATTTCATGCTGTTCAAGTAACAAGCAGAACAAATGAGTGTGTTTACTGGAAACGTAACTCCACTTTTTCATACATCCTGCATTATTCCATATTGATTCTTGCAATCTAATTGTGCTGCTCGGTCTAACAGGAAGCTGTAGTGTTTTGGGGCACATTTTGTAAGTGTATGAATTATTTTAGATAATTATTTTATTTATATAAAATCATATTTTACACATTCAAATGTAATGCAGACTATTTCCATGCTTTATTGTTAAGTGCAAGCTAGGCCGTCTAGTAAGAAAAAAAGTTTTCTTTAACTCTTGGCGCTGACGGCTGCCAGCTGAACGTCCACTTGCTGTTGCATACTCAAAGTTATCAACAGTTTATCACAGTTTTTCACACAGACTTGAGGGGCTGCTCATCCATGTGTAAAATCGTTTATTAGAATTAAAAAAAAACAAGGGATATATGTTTAACATATATATGTATACATGTATATACATGTTATATATGTTTTATATATATATATATACTGTATATATGTTATATATATATATATATATATATATGTATACATGTATACATGTTATACATGTATAACAAGCAAACGTTTTCATCACGCTTTAACAACAAACGAGAGGCCACACTGTCTGTTAACCCAACATGGTTGACGCGAGGCCACACTGTCTGTTAACCCAAGATTGACGCGTTTCAGGGACAAGCCCCCTTCATCAGAATCCTGATTCTACGATTTTACACACGGAGGTGGTGCTTTGTTCCCTTTTGTTTTCTATGTCTAGTAAGAAAGTCCAGCACTAGCTCTGCGCTTCTTGTCTATTGCTGTAAACTGAAGATCTAGATGGCACTAACTCTGCAGAAGAGGAGAGAAGGAAGGAAGAAGTATCCCTCCTGTCAGTAATTCAGATTAATTTAGATGTGTGAGTGGGAAATCTAAAATACTGTTATTTAGGCCAGTCTTTACAGCACTGCAGTAAAACACCTATGTGAAACCCTGCAGTATCATACCTAACTGGAAAAGGGAAAACATGAAATAATGACTAGACTTAAAAAAGGAATTAAAAACTATTTTCAAAAATAGTAGTTTGTAGCTTGGTCCTAATAAATAAAGAAAATATATGGGTATATATAAATTCCCTATAACTAAATGTAGATAGAGTCAAGAGACGAGGCAAAGCACAGTGAATCAATTATAGAAGTGCACCCCTCCTACAGTCTAAAAACTGAAGTTACCTACATACACTGTTGAGTAAGGGCTTGTTTACACAGTACCACATGCTAGGCGCATTGTGCGATAGCGTGCACTATGGGTATTGTGCATTTACCGCAATGCCATGCTATGATCAGGCCCTAAAGGACGTATAGTTCACACAGTATTTATTCTTTTTCTGCAGTTCAGGTTCTGATCTGCAAACAAAAGTTTTTGTAGCGTGAGTCACAATATAATGTGCACTTTGAAATTCACATGAGAGATTATGTCTGGATTATGTATACAGTAACCAGCCCGGTTACCTTGTGCATGGGTGACTTTATAAAAGTTTTTCTCTTTTTAATTGCTGAAAGAAACTTTGACAATGAGTAAATTTCAAATGAAGTGTAACATCCTCCAGCCCATACTGTGGAGTCAGACAGCTTGTGGTACAGTACGGAAAAATCTGTATTGTTAGATCAGTGTAGGAGCCCACACTGAGCCATCGTTCGAAGTGACTAACAGTAATAAAACTTATCACTTAGCTGCAGCTACATCCTACTATACTGAGTGGGGGGTCTAGCTCACCTACATCTATTGTTTTCTTTTCATTATTTTCCATTATTATCACCCACTATTTTCTGACTAATATAAACGAGCATCAAGAACATTTATCTCATAATAAGGTGAATAATAAATCTCATATACTTCATAAGTAATTAAATCCTACAAGGTGTCATGGGCTGAGTGACTGCTGTCAGCTTCTACAGTTGCTGTGAAGCTCTTGGCACAACCATACACAATTAACTGTTTCTTAGAAAAAGAAACTTTCTTTGTGTGAGTGGGCGCTGCTCACTTCCTTTGCTGTTGAGGAATGGGAACCAGCATTTCAGCATTCATGCACCCATCCGATGAGTTGAAAGAGAAGATTATGCTGGTCCCAGCAACATGTCAATGTACTCAAGGATGGGTGATGTCCCTACTGCCATTGTTGTTGGTGGAACATCTAACCATCAAGGACATCTTTTATTAAATCAAACAATAAAAGTAAAGTGTCAATAAAAGGTCTTCCTGCTAATAGTTAATTCTTACCTTTTCCAGCTCCAGTGCTGCAGCATTTTACTGTGTGGCTACTGTTCTCTGAGTGACAGCATGACAGGGGTGAGCGTTGTTACAACGCAAGGCACTGTTAACTTTTTGTTAACTTTACAAAGTGTGTACTCCATTCAGATCTCCGCACAGGAGCACGGTGTTCTGCGCTGCGGTACAGTCACTTGCGGTGCCATCCAGTGTGCTGTGAGAAAATGCAGCATTTCTGAATTTTTTTGCAGTGCACCACGCCACACTATAGCTCACACGTGTGTTGTGGTATGAGCACGATTGTTTTCTGTGTGCCCTAGCAGTGACTAGCGCTCTTTAGTTTCAGAAAAACATCTGCCACTGCTATAGTGTGAACGGGCCTTAAAGTGACATTGAAGTCACAATTCCCCACGCCATGCTGCTTTAAAGACTTACCCTAAATGATGCCTCTTCATCCGATCATCTTCTTCTTTCCAGTAGTTTTCAGGAGTCCCTCCAGCGCTGGTGCCGGTCTCTGATCCAGCGCTGACTGTTGTGTCTTCTGTGTCCCACGGTGTCTGTCCGCGTGCACGCTCACGGCTGCATGCATTCACCTCCACTGTGTCACTCCTCTTCTCCCCACAGAAGATCTCTACTGCGCATGTGCCCGCCCCATCATCCTGCACGGCTGCTCGAGAATCTTCAGATCTTCAGATGGGAGCGAGCCGCTGAGACAGAGGTATTTACCTATTTGGTAACTTTTTTATTCTTTTTTATGTTTTTGCATATATCTACTGCCTGCTATCAGTATATATATGTAAAAATAAAAGTGACTTTAATACTACTTTAAACTGGCCATACACTGTAATGTTTTCTTTATTTAACCTGCGGGCTGAATGAAGAAAATATTACAGATTCCTCTATCAACGCTTACGAACATTGATCGAGGAATCTCCTTCTTGTATTGTACTCTTATTGCGGCTACCAGGAGCTGTCAGAATTCCCTGATATTAGCTCAATGGCTGCCACCTCTATTCATTGGAAGATTTTCAAACTGGCCCCTTCGATCAGGTGATCGAGGAATGCCGGTCGAAAGGGTGCCGACAGTGGCACCCACTGTGTGCATTTCGTATAGTGTATACCCAGCTTTAATGGTGCCCCAGATAGTAGTAAAAACTTGACAGAGATTCTAATCTTTCCCCACTCTATCCAAAACTAAACAAAAAGTTTTGGCTGGATATAATACATGTTTAATATAAAGCAGGATTTCCCTAATTATCTGTTACATGGGCATCTAGTAAACCTACTAAAGAAAAGAGATAGCACAGCATTGTTACAGCCATTGGTTTTACTAAAGCAAGGGTAGCCAAACTCCGGCCCTCCAGCTGTGGTGGAACTACAAATCCCATGAGGCATTGCAAGATTCTCACAGCCACAGACATGACTCCCGGAGAGAGATGCATCATGGGATTTGTAGGTTCACCACAGCTGGAGGGCCGGAGTTTGGCTATCCCTGTACTAAAGGCTCTCTAAGTAAACCTTTCTCAACCAGGGTGCCGTGGCAATCTAGGGTGCCTTCTGCCTTCCTCAGGGGTACCTCGAAAATGTTTTGCACAGTGTCATGCCTTTTTATGGTGCAAGTAGGCTTATGATGTGAAAGGGACTCTTGATGTAAATGGGAACTTTGATGTGAAAGGAGGGGGCTTCTGATGTAAAGGTGGGGCTCTGATGTGAAGGGGAGCTTCTGATGTAAAGTGGGCTCCTGATATGAAGAGGGGCTTCTGATATAAATGGGGGCTCCTAGTGTAATAGGGGGAATCATGATGTGAAGGGGGGCTTCTGCTGTGAAGGTAGGATTCTGATCTAAAGAGGGCTCCTGATATGAAATGTGGCTTCTGATGTGAAGGGGGGCTTCTGATGTGAAGGGAGGATTCTGATGTGAAGGAGGCTCCAGGTGGAAAAGGGGGATCCTGATGTGAAGGGGGGCTTCTGATGTGAAGGGAGGATTCTGATGTAAAGATGGCTCCTGATGTGAAGGGAGGCTTCTGATGTGAAGGAGGCTCCTGGTGGAAAAGGGGGATCCTGATGTGAAGGGGGGCTTCTGATGTGAAGGGAATATTCTGATGTAAAGATGGCTCTTGATGTGAAGGGAGGCTTCTGACGTGAAGGAGGCTCCTGGTGGAAAAGGGGGATACTGATGCGAAGGGGGTATTCTGATGTGAAGGGAGGATTCTAATGTAAACGGGGGCCTGTGATGTGAAGGAGTGGCTCTGATGTGAAAGGAGGGGGCCCTAAAGGAGGGGGCCCTAATGTGAAGTGAGGTCCAATATAATGGGGCACTCTTTTGTAGAAAGGGAAATTCTGATCTGAAAGGGTGGACTCTGATGTGAAGGGGGGGGCTCCTGATTTGAAGATGGGAGTCTGATGTGAAGGGGGGGGGGACGACCCCATCTTTTGTGTTTTTGCATGGTATCCCCTTAAAATCCATACCAGATCCCTACCTAGATAAAGGATTTTGGAGGGGCCACACGTTTTTTACATTCTTGTTTTTTACATTTTAGACTGGGGTTCCTTGAGATTTTGCATACTTTTAAGGGGGGCCCTGACTGAATAAAGAACAAGAAACTCTTCTCAAACTTATAGTTTCAGGCTTTGTGAACGCGTTTTGGATGCAGTATATTTAGATGTGAGTTTGAGGAAATGCCACATGGTCAGCATAACGTATAGCAGCTGCATTTCATGGGTGGCAGGCTGCCTTGTGTGTCAGCCATGTATGCATGCACTGCTACATGCTATAGTCACAATGTATTTATAAAATAAATAAATAGGTTCATGTACAAACAAGCCATAAGTGTTACCAAATGTTCTCATATTATATTCTGGAAGCGAGTAGAACAGAAACAAAATACGTCCTCAGGCAGCCTATCACATTTCATACGTATGCGATATATGTGCGACTACGAGAAAACATTCTTTCCTCTAGAGGAAATACAACATTCAGGCTGTTATTTTATTTCACTGATGGAAACACAGAGCTGAGGTTAAAGGAAAACTCCAGACAAAACTATTAAAGGGTCAGCCCACCCCGAAACTGATGGATGCTAAAATATTAAACTGCCTGACAATTTCTCAAATCTGGTGAGATATCTGTTCTTGCCTTCTACCTACATACCTACCTACCTACCTATCTCGCTACTGTGCCCATTTTAAGGATTTGTTGGATTTTTTTAAATTCTATATTATGGAGAATCCAGTAGGACACAGGTGGCCAACCTTCAGCTCTCCAGCTGTTGTAGAACTACAAGTCCTATAAGGCATTTCAAGACTCTGACAGCGACAGGCATGACTCCCAGAGGCAGAGGCATGATGGGGTTTGTAATTTCACTATGGCTACCCCTGCAATAGGAGGTCCTAGAATATGCAAAGCTGGGTGGAAACATGCAAGGTGGACAGGATCAGAATTGGAGTTATAGCAGGGAGATCTCGCTGTTAAACTGGCCAAGACATGTAAGAAGTCAGGGGTTGACCTAACCTCCACCAATAACAAAAATATCGCTTTTGGGTCCCCTGGACCGATAACTCTGGTCCTTAATCTATATTATTATTTGACCACAGTTTGATAAATGCATTTACCCATCAAAACATTTACTGTACAAATGTCAGTGGTGGGCCTGGAACTGGTGTTCCAGTAGCCCCCATGTTAATCTGGCTCTGGCTGTAATGTGTGTACACTGCCAGTGTACCGCAGTGGCTTAGTGGTTAGCACTTCTGCCTTGCAGCACTGGGGGTCCCTGATTTGAATCCCAGTCAGAACAATATCTGCATGGAGTTTGCATGTTCTGTGTTTGTGTGGGTTTCCTCCCACACTCCAAAGACATGAAGCCAATTTAGCTTCTCTCTAAATTGGCTATGTATGCATGTGCAATAGGGACCTTAGATTGTAAGCTCTTTGAGGCAGAGACTGATGTGAATGTATAGTATGTAAAGAGCTGTTGTCAGTGCTCTATAAATACAGAATTTTCAATAAACATTTTTAATCAGTCTAAGCAATCGTTTCTTCATTGTGACAGCTAGAATGTGCGTTGTAAATAGTGTAGGGGAGCTTATAATCAGTACAATGATGAGCTGTATGGGAAATTGTATCATTCATAATATGTATATTGATTGTTTAGAGAGGAACATTTCGATATTGCTGAAGTATAACATCATAAATTCAGCTATAACGGGGTGATTATGAGAAAAACAAAATATTGCTGTGATTGCTCAACTATAACCACAACATCATTGCTTCAAGATGCTCATTGTTGTCCATTTGCTATTCTTGTATATATGATCACTGGAAAGAATAATTACACACACATTTTGTTCATTTTGTGCATTCACATGTGGAATTTATATACATCCTGGGAATTTACGGATTATTGCGGTAAGAAGCCCAGAATGTACTTAAATGCCCCATGTGAACGCTGCCTTATTCTTCCTGTGCTATTCAAAATAAATAGGTATGTGCCCATTCAGATGCGGACGCTGTGCCCGTTCAAGTTTATGACCGGTTGACAGCAGTCGCATCTGTCAGCACCCATCTGCATGTTATCGTCAATAGACCGATTACCTGTGGTTCGGGATAGAGGATTGTCTATAGGATAGATGTGTTGTGGTGCAACGCAATGCACATGTGATGGCTAGGAGCGTTGGGGTGCTACTAAGGAATAATGTCAATGCAATGCACCTAACAGTGTAACATGTGATGTGGACTGTGGAATGTGGAATGTGGGATTGTGTGCGGGAATGCACATGTTCCTGCATCTCAGAGATGTGACCAGAGACTTTGAACTTCCTTTTAAACATGCCTCTTAGGCTGAGCGCACATTAACGCTTTCAGTTGCCTTATGGCGCATTGTTGGGCCATGTTGCCTTATGGCCCATCGTGTGTTGCCTTATGGCCCATTAACACCAAAGCGTTGTATTAATTGCATGATACCATGCGATTAATGCACGCTATGGTACAGCACACCCAGCGTGCATTATGCACATTGTCATTCATTTGAATGGCACTCCAACGCACCTCCCTGCCACTCTGTGTTGCGCTGCACTCGCTCTCTTCATTGGAATGTAAGGCATTGCATTACCGAGAGTTGCGACACACGAGGCTGGGAGGTGCCATTCAAATAAATTGCAATGCAATACACCTAGCGCATGGTAATGCATACTGGGTGCACTGTGAGATAAAATTGCCCAGTGCTGGATGATTAACGCAATGCTATGGTGTAAATGTGCCCTAAGACAACACACCATAGAGTGTTGAGGGCTGTTGCGGCAAACATTTTGCGACATGTCTTATATTTAGGGCATTTGGTGCTTTGTGATAGCATGCTTTAGTAATACAGTATCATGTGATTAACGCAAAGTGAATGGGCCCTTGGGTGCTATTGAAAAGGAATGGCAGTGCAATGTGTCAGTGCATGTAACATGTTGCCGTGCGTTGCAGTAACATGCATGTTCCTGCAATGCACAAATGTAAATCGGTCCATTACTCTGGATTGAGTAATCCAGGAATATTAGATTTGCAACAATTTTGGTTAATACATTCTGGTATTTTCGAATGATGTATTTCCATTAGAGAAGCCTGCTGTGTAAGCAGTGTCAGATGGGCAGCAGAGCTTGCACTCACAGGTCGGGCAGAGATATTAGGAAGGATTTATTTCCATTAGAGAAGACTGAAGCCTGCTTTGTAAGGATCAGCTGTGGGCATACAAAGGGTTACGCTATCTCCATCAAGCAGTGTCAAATGGGCAGCAGAGCTTGCACTCACAGATCGGGCAAAGGGGATATTAGGAAGGATTTATTTCCATCAGAGAAGACTGAATCCTGCTCTGTAAGGATCAGCTGTGGCCCGGGCTGCAAAGGGTTATGCTGTCTCTTTTAAGCAGTATTAGATGGGCAGCAGAGCTTGCACTCACAGGTCGGGCAGAGGTGATCGAGTGCCAGTGTGCCGGGTGACATTGTGGCTTCTATTGTGTCTCCTCTCCAGTATAAGTTGCAGCTCCACATGTAGGAGGGCGGCGCTGTGCAGGTCTCCTCCCCGGCTATACATGGGAGGGGCACACAGTCTGCATGTACCTTGAGCAGCTGAGCAGGAGCAGACAGATCAAGTGGCTGGACAGACAGCTCATCGGGTAGCCGTGTCTGCACACACATCGCCCTGCCCGGCTACCTTGCATGCTCTGCCATCTGCTCCGGGAAGTGGCTTCCTCCCAATAGATGCTCCTTGGTTGCGGGGCACCGGCCAGTGACACCGGCGACCTTGGACGTGCCGTGTTGGTGAGATCCCGGAGCCAGCCGCCTCCCTCCTCCCCTGTGATCGCTGCCTGGCTGTTACCTGGCTCCATAACAAGATGCCAGGCTATGATTACAAGTTCCTGGAAAAGCTCAGGCGCAAGTTTCAGTGCCCACTGTGTGGCAAGGCGATGAGGGAGCCCGTTCAAGTGTCCACCTGTGGGCATCGCTTCTGTGACACCTGCCTGCAAGAGTTCCTCAGGTAAGAAGGTGGCATTGAGGGGTGACAGGTCCTCCTTGGCTTCCTGATTGTTATTCTAGCGCCATAGGTTTTTCCAGTGAGTGTGTGGCAACCATTCTCAGACAGGGTTCCGTGAAATTCTAGGGTTCTTCCAGAGGTTGCTAGGGGTTCCTTGAGCTGGTGGTGCCAACGCCACTTGGCAGAGTTAGCGGCATGACCGGTAATCTATTTAGCTGTCTGTAAGTGTGGTATTCTGACCACAGGGGGCATTCTTCCTACTGGCTACCAATGTAAGGGGCTTTCCTCCTGCTGGCAACCATTGTAAGGGACATTTCTTCTACTGGCCACCAGCGTAAGGGGCATTCTTCCAACTGGCCACCAGCGTAAGGGGCATTCTTCCTACTGGCCACCAACGTAAAGGGCATTCTTAGTACTGGCCACAAGCATAAGGGGGCATGCTTAGTACTGGCCACCAGCGTAAGGGGGAATTCTTCCTACTGGTCACCAGCGTAAGGGGGAACTCTTCCAACTGGCCACCAGCGTAAGGGGAAATTCTTCCTACCGGCCACCAGCGTAAAGGGGAATTCTTCCTACTGGCCACCAGCGTAAAGGGGAATTCTTCCTACTGGCCACCAGTGTAAGTGGACATTTTTGCCACTAACCAACAACTAATTGTTTTTAGCAGGGATCCCTCAAGACTTGAAATGTATTTTAATGGTTCATCTGGGGTAAAAGGCTGAGAAAGGTTGGCGTATTCCCTGTTGCTCTGTGACTGCTTGGCCTGTGCTTGACCTACTTTGTACCTTTCTTCCGGGATCCAGGATCAGCATTTCTCCTGCCCAGGCAACTTAAATTATATCTAAACCAAAAAACAAAACTGTAATATGTTGTAGCTTATCAGTCCTTTGATGTGGTGGCTGCATTTGATTATTCTTTATTTATTTTCAACTTTTTTTATCTTTTCATTTGGTGGTCCTATCAGTAACATAGTTCCTGTCCCAGGGTGACAACGCTCACTCACTAAACTGTATTGAAATGCATTGTTGTCACCTTAGACTTGTCTAGGCTTGTTTTAAAATTTGATTGCGGTGCCCGGGAAGTTAAAGGAACACTGAATTTTTGGCACCATTAAAAGGTATCTTTCTGTACTAGCCTGAAAAAAGGAAAACTAATGCAGCCACCTAATGTAAGGACTGGTAAATTGGGATATGTCACCTTTTTGATGAGTTTAGATTTATGTTAATCAGCATCCTGAAACTAATCTGCTGGAGGGTTTCCTCGGTGTTGCTGTTGAATGTAAATATTATGTATATTGACCCTTTTTGTGCTGCCTCTCTCTCTCTCTCTCTCCCTCCCTCCTGGGAGCTCCCGAGGCTGCTCTACTGGTTGCGGTTGAATGTCACCTCCAGCACAAGGCAGAGATTTGAATGGAGCAGCAGGGCTCTCATTGTTTTGCATTGTTGTTGGTTGTCAACAAACAGAAAAGTGAATGTGCTGTGTGAAGCGAAGGGGAGCTGCACATTGGGGAAATAGGTGCCATGAAGCTGTTAGTGGAATATTGTCTACAACAAGGGGTTGTGCGTGTCCTTCAACTTAATCCTTTGTTCAGATCCCTGCTGCCTCTTACAGTCAGGAGGATTTACAGTGTCCTCAGCTCTTCTGCTGCTTGTAAAACTGCCAAAAACCTCATCTGGGCTGCTAGACCTATTCCCCAATGTATACAGGCTGTGTCAGACATGGCTGGCGCTCAGGGGGGATTTCTCTGCTCAGCTGTCTCAAGCGCCGTTTGTCAGCTCTTGTGCTTTCGCTGCGTTCTATTCTAAACATTGTTCATGTTCCTTTTTTAATTTCTGCATTGTTTCTTGTATGCGGAGCTACAGACAGCAGTAACATCAGTGTCCGATATGTCTTTCAGTATTTTAAAATGTGTGGTTGCTGTGGGTAACTGCACTTCCCTCTGCACCTTAAATGATCCCAATAGCGTGCTCCGGGATGGGAAAACGCCAACTCCAAACAGGATACAGTATGCAAAGTCATGTGTTTATTATCCACAAATGACAAAAGTCATTACATGACAAAACTATGTATGCTTTGCCATGGTTGCAACAAAAACTATTGCTGTAAAAAGAAAAGTTTAAACTTTTTTTGTTGCAGTGGTGTCTGTGTCACTTTGGCGCCCATTTACACTTGAGCATGAGCATTTTCAAGCAATTTTGAACTTTTTTTGTGCACTTTTTGGATTTTTGTTTTGGCCAATGAAATGATAGTTAGTAATTGGAGGAGATGGTTGTTAGGCACTAAATCATATAAAAAAAAAAAACGTGTGTTGTGCCTGTTTGGTTAAGCGCTCCTGTTGAAGTCTATGTGGCCAAAAATGCGTGCTCCTGCCTGATAAAAGCTCATGTTATTTTTCGAGTGACAACGGAATCCATTGAAAATAATGGTATTCTGCATGTTATGCGTTACATTTTTGGAAAATCACTGAATGAACGGGCGATGAAACACTGATTGCGGGCTACGGTGCGTTTTCTTGGTAGTAATCCTGGGTGGACAAATTAATATGGATTCCAGAAGCCTGTAGGATTGTTGTTTTGCGCCAGCTTCATTGACCGATACTAGCGAAAACCTCAAAAATGAGATGCCAGCTGTCATTTTAAGGAGCATTGGCGACAAGCCTCCTGGAATTTGTTCAGCCGTGTAGTAATCCGAATAGCCATCAAGTGCCATATTAGTAACTTTGGCTAAATGTCCTTCTACAACCCTTCAAGGCAAAGTGACGTAATCCATAGCAGCCAATCAGATTGTTCACTACGAATAGGAATGCATGGTTTCTATCGGTTACTGCATTTGACATCATCATTGCTCTTTGGTATGGCATTCTATTACATTGTTTTGCAACTGCTCTTGCTGCAAAACTCGCCTTGTTTTATTGAGATGTTATCGAAACGACTTCCGGCGACGTATGATCTTTTGCATGCTGCTAAACTATTTTTAGAAGTCCATGTGCAGTCCTGTTTATGCATACCTGATATGTGTGTGGAGGAGATTTATAAAGTTTCAAAAAAAAATGAACGCATACCTGTCCAATAGCCTTATGGCTATAGGAGTCACTTCCCGGTCATATATTTTTATAGCGGCAACAAAGCCAGCAGCTCTGAGTACATACGGTTATTCTGGCTGCGTCCACTGTGTGCAGGTGACAGGGTCACTTTACAATTACAAGTTTATTTGCCACTGAATGTAAACAGCTAAATGCACACAATAGACAATTAGTATTCCTCTGACTTGTGGAATTGTTACCTGACCAGGCCGTAGTGCCTGGGGGGTGGGAGGTCTTCATATCTGAGGGATAATTGCTGCATTTAAAGGTGTGTGTGTGTGTGTGTGTGTGTGTGTGTGTGTGTGTGTGTGTGTGTATAGTAAGGCCTGATGAGTCTCCACATCACAGGGAGACTTCTGAAGTCGGCTATGCATTGTGACTCGTTTCATGATATTTTACTACTTTGTCATATGGGGGATCCACCCTTTCACATTCTCCTGATATACACCCAATGCAAAAGGAAAGTAGGGAAAAGTATGCATGCGTCCATCGGCATGGTGTTCAGGGCTCATTCACGCAGGCAGTGACATACATGTTTCACACTGTGCATTTAGGGAAACTAGAATTCTCTGGGTGCAGGGGCAGATTAGATACTCGGAACGCGTCTAAACGCAGAAGAACGTGATCGGAGAAACAGTTTGTTTATACTTTCAAGCTAATTTCTCCTAAACCAAACGCAGGAGGCTAGCGTGAATGTAGCCTACGGCCCCGTTTTTTTGTGCGTATTTGTCTGCACTGAAACGCTCAAGGAAATCCCGTTTATTTATTCATATAGCCCCCATTTACACCTGACCATAGCGTCACGTGCAAAAAAAAAAAAGTCTGTCGCTGGAAAAAAAGTACATTAATTTTTTTTGTTTGTTTTACAGATCAGTGCAATTTATCCCTATAGACTCAATAGGATATGCTTAAATGCGTGAGACAGAATTAATATGCACGGTTTTTATGCGCGTATTTCCCATTTACTAGCATCCTGCAGTATGCCTAAAAGCAAGTCCTACTAAGAACTGACAGTCCGTGGCGCTTCACTGTTTTTACTTTATTTCCCATTTACATCAATATGTCACAATATGCTCACAAAACGTGCAGCTTAATATACACACGGAAATGCATGTGAAACGCGTGCAAAAACCGGCGTAATCCGCACTGAAACACTGTCGCCAAGGTGTGACTAAAGCCTTAAATGGGCGACCCCAATGCTGGTGATCTTGCCAGTGGCAGGATTGCCAAGGAGACTGCCTGTCTAAGCATATGGAATTGCTCCCACTGTAGACAAATGCAGTAGCATTTACACGTGGCATGTTGCCCCATATGGCGTGAAGAGCAGGTTTTTGATACGCCTGGAGCTGCAGGAAGAAATGTGCAGGCAGCTCATGTAACTCTTTGGTAGGGGTGGGCAAACTCTGGCCCTCCAGCTGTGATCAAACTACAAATCCGATGATGCATCTGTCTCTGGGAGTCATGCCTTTAGCTGTGAGAATCTTGCAATCCCTCATGGGATTTGTAGTTTCTCAACAGCTGGAGGGCCGGAGCTTGTCCATCCCTGCATTGGGATGCAAGCGCTGTGCACCCTCACACGCTGCTTCCTGTAGCTCCGCGTTTTAACAGCCGCAACTGTCCGGCTGTCAAAACTCAGAGGTGCGCAAAGCAGCGTGTGAGGGCGCACAGCTCATGTGTCTCATAGACTTACATGAGCTGCCCGTGTACTTCTTCCCGCAGCTCCGGGTGCATGAAAAACCGTCCCTTCACGCTGTATGGGGCAACATGCCCCATGTGAATGAGGCCTAAAGCTGGCCATACACTGCCCATATTTCCTGTTGGCTGTTGCCCAGCAGTGTATTGCCATGATGGCACCCCTCCATTCCACAAAAGTCAATTTTTCAATTGACTTTTATCGATCGGTGCCGGGGTGAAAAGTCTCAGCCGAATAATAAGCTGCAGTCACTGTTTGGGTATTTTGACAGCGGCTGTTTAGCGTGCATGGGGGAATCAAGAGGTCAATGTTACGTATATATCCTGCTTTAGTGTGTGGATACAAAGTAAACATTTATGTTGCAGAAATGACCTTCACTAGCATTTGAACATTTCAGTTACTTTTCCTCCCTCTGGTGTGTGAGTTCCTATAACCGTTGTCCTTGGGCAGCCACCAGAGGGAACTTAGGAAACTTGTCAGCATTCAAGGTGATCTCGCACACTGATAGTTCTTTCGGCTTATGGCTGTCAGTTGTGTGGGGTTACGTTTTGACGAATGCTTCTTTAATACAATGACTGGTTCATCTAGCAGGGAGACCTGTGTACTAGTCTGAGAGCTTGGAGATTTGACGGCTCTCCTGACAAGTGTTCAGCATTTTCAGCTGTCTACGGCAGGTTTTTGAACAGGCTCTTTAAGTATCTCTAGTCGGGTATGTGTTTAGAGCTACATTACGCAGTAATCTTGACTAGTCCGGGAGGTTCAGCCTATTCTATGAAAACACCTGAATGTAAATTAAAAGAGGAAGTTGAAGCTCTTTTCCTTTTGTATCTTTTGAATGGTTTTGGTTTACATATTTGCAAGACGTTTCCCTAATCCAGAATTGGCCAAATCCTATGTGACCGGCAGCCAGCCCACCGACTAGATTACCCTGGTCACTTTGCCCTGACTTCTCATTCTGTATATGCTGTCCTTGAACATGTAGGCAAAAAAGAAATCTGACTTTCCGGATCTCAATATTTCTTTGTGTCCGAGACCCAAACATCTATGTCAGAGGATCCACATAACAGTCAGACAGCCTCTGTGAAAGGTCAGCAATGACGGCCTCCATATTTGTACTTGCCAAAGGTTTAGTGGACTAAATGGCTGAATGGGGGATCTCTAAAAACATCCAATTTTTAATGGAGACCCTTAGCCTAGCCATATACATGTTATTCCGCCCACAACGACCGAGAGAAAATCACTCAGTTCCCCCATCCGTGCTAAATATTGTGGATGGAAAATTCTCCATTGCTGGCTATTGTATTTAGACCGCTACGACACCTGAAACTGCCTTTATACCCAATCTGATTGGATGCAGTTGCTGTTCAGTTGACCCAGCTCAGTTGATTTTGCAGCTGACTGGATTTCAAGCTGTGTATGGCTTCCATTATTTGTCCTCATTGAAGAGAATTGGACTTTTCTTCCTGTCTATGTGACGGTGGTCACCAAGGCAGGAAGTGAAGGGAATGCCTCCAACAGGAGCACAGACAGTAATAAAATACTGTCAAGTTTACAGGTCCCTGTTGGGGAGATTCCCTTTACTTCCTCTCCCAGTGATTGGCAGTCTCCTAGAGAGGAAGTAAGGGGAGGTCTCCTCAGTGGATATAGAAAATCCACCTGCTGGGCAATGGAAGGTGCACTGCTGTCAGGATACCCAATTTGATTGGCTGAAGTCACTATTCCACATATTTTTTTACTGGCTACTTCCGACAAAAGTCAATCGAAGAATTGACTTGTTGAAATGGAGGGCAGCCGACGGGGCACACTGGCTGAATGTCAGCAGATTTCAAACAATGTATGGCCATCTTTAGACTTTGGCCAGGCAGTTCTCTGATTAATTTGTCAGATCCGGCAACAATCATATCTCATGTGTATAGATTCTTCTACTCTGAACATGGATATTGGATCATCAAGATGAATATTAAGCCATTACTTATGTAATGTGAAATGTTCAGAAGTCGTGATGATATCATTTATTACAACGCACATGGGTGATTTAGAATCACAGTTCTGCTGGTGCTGGAGGGGGAGCTTTACATTCTTTACTCAGCGTGAGATTATTAATAAATATGAGCGGGGAGATTATGAATGTTTAATGCATTGTGCAGCTCGTATGTGGTTTTCGGGGTTTGGCTCTTACTTTACTTGCTGAAGGTTCTTGTTATTACTGCTTGTTCTGCTCAAGTTATGCGAAACAGTTCAACCTGGGCAAATATTTGCACATTTTAACAGGCTTTTTTCATCCCGGAGCGTCCCTCTCCCATGTGCTTTGTGTAAGCAGATCTTGCTGTCCTCTGTATCTGGGCAGCCTGGAAACTTTAGTGTCTTTTGATGCCTAATTAACCCCATTTTGCCACAAGAAGATTTCCGGAAGCAGTACTGCAAATTAAAGATGTGTAGTAACTTGATGCCAGCGGCGTATCCAGGATATTGCACATGCCCTGGGTGCCACGTGAAGGGGGGACGCCGCTCTCAATTATCAGGTTGTGGGTCAGCAAAAGTTCTCCGAACCACAGAGACGGCTGCCCATTGAGCTCCTGGCAACTAGTGATGTCACTGGTTTCCAGCCGAGTGTCCCAGGTTTCGAACCGTCGGGTGGGGAGATGTGTAAAGGCCAAACATATCTCCCCGGCTGGCTCTTAGCAATCTGGCTTTGGCTGGCGCCCTGGTTGCCAGGAGCTTGTTTTTTTTTTTTTTTTTTTTTGTACATACACCTCTGCTTGACGCTGGGTGATAACAGACCGAACGAGTGTGTTCTGCGGATTTTGTGTTACCCCTTTTGGTCGAATTCCACATCAATTTTCACAAAGTTGGCCACACTTATTACAATCTGATTGTGCACTCTCTGTACAATCTCCAGACTCTATATAGTGTACGGGCCTTACTAAGCAATCAGTGCCATTTGTATCCAGTCAGGTAGGCCCTTGCACTACTTAGTTGGTCATTTAAAGCAGGCCATACACCGTGTGTGTTGTTTTGTTTTCTTTGCTGTTTGGCCCCATGGGCGGAACGAGAAAAATTCAGAATCTCGAAACAATGAAACAATGAGTACAGGTGATAGGAACGTGTCAGAAAATCCTTGGCACTGTGCCGGCAATCATTTTTGCATTGGCTCCTTTGACAAAAGGCCACTCCGGACTTTTGCCAAAGGCTGGACAGAGTTTATACATGTCTACGGGTACAGATGTACGCCCCTGGAGATACCGACTGTCTGCGTCTGTTTGCATGAATCCTTAAGCTGGCCATAGACTGTAATATTTTCTTCGTTCAACCCATGGGCTGAATTACAAAAAAATATTACAGTTTCCTCCATCACTGCTTACGAGCGTTGATCGAGGAATCTCCCAATGTTTGCATTGCTCGTTGGCTGCCGGCTCTGTTAGTTTGAGGATTTTTCGACCAGCTCCTTTGAATAGCTGATGGAGAGATGCCATCCGAAAGGGTACCAACAGCAGCACCCACTATGTGAATTTCAGCCAATTCATTAAAAACTGGCCGAAATTTATATAGTGTATGGCCAGCTTTAGACTACCCTGTCCACAGTGACAACTGATTTCACTGCAGAATGAATAGTGTTGTCACTCGGTTAAAAGAAGTGGGAAATGAGTGGATCTACTAGAAAGATCAACGGGTAAACACTATGTTGCAGGGAACTGCTGTCAATGCTAGTGACAGACTACTGCGTCTATACAGTATGTCAAATTTGATTTTGCCCATGGTTCCACTTTTCTTGAATTAGGACAATCTCCTCCTGATAACACCAGCACTCCACTATAGACTTCTTTTTCTTACAAGTGTCCATAATGGAACTAATTAAAGCTGAGATATTTTAGAAATTGAAATGTGTGTATAATGAAGCATAACTGCTGTGCTTACAAGCGCGGCTTGTTAAAACTGATAAAGTTCCAGCCGTTAAAGTTTAGTGTCCCAGTGTTTATTGTTGTACTATGACCTCTTTTGATTACTGGGCTTAGTAAGACGCACGTGGAATGACATAACAGTGTTACTAGGACTGATTTGTATTTAAAATGGCAACATCTCATTATCACAGCACCGAAAACCTATAGTCCAGGGCCACACACATCCTAGGAGCCAGGTTGCCAATGCTCCTAAAAATAACAGCTGGCGCCTAACTTTTTCTCTATTTGTCAATGGAGCTGTCTCCATCCATTGGCTCCTGGATTCCATAATAATGTGTCCACCCCTGATATAGGCAATAGTACTGCTTTTGGTATCTGTATAACTTTCTCTGTTTAGTACATGTGCAGAGATTTACATTTTTTTTTTAACTGCTTTGCGTTGGCGTGATTCCCTCTCTGCATGGCAAGTAAAACAGTACATACACCAGTAGAATTTTGTTCGAAATTCTAATAGTTATCGGGGGTCAAACCAATGATCATTTTGGACCACAGCGATAAAAAAAATTTAAGGGGGCAAGATGGAAATTTTTTCTCCAATCAACAAAATTCTAACGGTGAATTCAGGGAAACTTAAAGGAGAACTATGGGGTCAGTGCTTTTCCCCATAGTTCTCCTAAGGGTCACGGGAGGACATAAACTAGCATCCTCCCGTGACCCAAAGCTCAGTATATTGCGAGCTACAGCTCGCGGTATACTGAGACCGCCGCAGCCGGGACGGATCCCGACATTACTGTCGAGATCCACCTGCGTGATAGGCAGAGCCAGCTGTCAATCTAGAGGCAGAGCCAGCTGTACCCGCCCCCCATCCGTTCCGCCAGTCAGCGCTGGAAGATCGGAGGGGGGGAATCCCTGCAGGGAGCCGTCAGTGACAGTCACGGCTCTCTACAGGGACATGATCGAGAAGTGAGCGAGCGACGCTATGTGTTCGCTCACTTCCCGATCTATTGAGCCGACTTGTGACAGTTTAATTGTCACACGTCGGCTCGAACTATGAGGTTGAGTGAAAAATCACTCACCTCATAGTTCTCCTTTTTTAATTCCTTCCAAAATCGAATGTTAAAATCAAACAAAATATCAAACAACATTTATTAAGCCTCTGATGGCATTATCCAATGTTCTGGCAAGATTTTTGACATGAATGTTCTTATGAAAATCTACCAGTGTATAGTCAGTTTTATTATGAACTAGTACTAGAACTCTTCATATGAGTTTGGATTACTGATATTGTATGACCGTCGGCTCTCATTAAACATATGGTGTGGAACAGGATAAGCAAAGACTAAAAGGAGGGCCCTATATGTGAAAGGTTTGCTAGAGGTAAATTGGGGTTTTTGCCGTTTAGCAGCCTATATTACTTTCAAACCTTGATTACAAAAAGGAAAGCTGAAAGTTGGTTGCTTGCTAAGACCAACATCAAATATTTGTCTCACTTTTGAGACAAATATTAATGTCTAATGTAGATGTAGACCCCCTCTGCCGAAGCCAAGATGTGTGTGTGCGGACTGGCCCTGACTCACAAGGCTGACAGATATTCATATGGATATAGAATAAGCCGAGATTAAATAGGTGATTGTATAAAGACCACACTGGGAAGTGTATGGAATTCTTGTGCATTCCTCATTCTCATCAATAGCGGTCAGTATGCAGATTGAACCTCCTCCAGCTGAGAGCGAGTTGTCATTTGGCTCCATCCTTGTGCATTTAGATTAATTCCTTTTTTTAAATTCTACATAATGTCATCTGCAGATAGATCAGGATCTTATGCAAAAATGGTTATGTTCATGAGCTTTGTCAGCCATGTGTCAATGAAACCTGCTGAGAAATGGTGTTGCGTCATTGCACAAGGCTTAATTCTAATCTGTGTGTGTGTGTGAAGTAGATTGCATAGTTCATTACTAAAGCATGGGGTTGAAGATAAGGGCTTCATAGCCATTTATTCAGCCCCTCCCCCAGCTTGGTCTGGGGCCTGATGAACATCCCCTCTCAATCCCTGACTTCATTAAGTGCCACTTGGCTGACACACAATGGCTGCTTTGCTGTGACTGACGTGGGGAGGAGTTGGATAATCGCAAGGCAGGGGGCTCATTCAGCAGCTGTTTTTTTTCCTATGGCTGCCTGCACACGTGCATGTGCCCCCCCCCCCTTCCTTGGCCAGAGACGCTTTATACACACTTGTCAGTCTGATTAATGCATTTCCGTGCAGTATTCAAAGATTGTGCATCAGGGCAGCCAATCGAGAGGGGATCAGTTTCTTCATATTCAGCACAAACGCACCTATGCCTTTCATGCTTATACATGTGTACATTCGTACCTGACAACTATCTAAATGACCAATGAGGGACACTTCCTGTGTATGCAAATTGAGAATCTCAGTTTGATATTCAGAGCAACAAAATCATACAGTTTGTTCATGTGAATGTGATCTGAGTTTTTACAAAGCCAGAGAGCCATACATGTGTAATTATTTTTCCCACTGTACATGTGCCGGCGGGTTATTTTGAGTGTTAAGGTATGCAGATTTGTAAACGGATGTACAACCGTAAAAAAGAAAACTGTTAAATTGTGATTTTTGGCTGCCAAGTAAGGAAAATGTATATTTGACTGTGGCTTGTTTGAATTGGTTCTGTTTGATTGTTCTCACTGGCTGCTGTGAGATACCGGACTCTCATGTTACAATTGTTCTTTGCTCTACTTTACTGAATAAACCTGATAGACCACTTTTGTTTTCTTTTTTTTTTTCAGTACAAATATATTCGTTTCCATAGTTTTCTTTTCAACCATACACCTGTCCTCTCCACTGTGCTGGCAAAAATAATTTCCCTGTGATGTAGCTCATTGATGCCCTTGGTTGGTAGGACAGGTGCACTTTAAAGTCTAATTTTAGGAGTGGGTATTGGTTAGGGTCACAACACTGTGTGTGGCAGAATGCGGTGATATGGCTCATTGATGTCCCTGGTTGCTAGGACAGGTGCACTTGAAGATTCAGTTTTTGACGTGGGTCCTGGCTGAGGTCTAAGCATTGATTCCAGCAAATTGACAGCTCACTGAGACATCCAGCAATTCATGAGCACTTTATCGACTTCTATAGTTATTATATGTTCTTTTTTTTCTTAAAAGAGAACTATGGGGGTCAGGGCTTTTCCCCATAGTTCTCCTAAGGGTCACGGGAGGACACAAACTAGTGTCCTCCCGTGACCCAAAGCTCAGTGTAGCTCGCAGTATACTGAGACCGCCGCAGCCGGGACGGATCCTGACATTACTGAGATCAACCCAGCCGCGTGATTGACAGCTGGCTCTGCCTATCTAGAGGCAGAGCCAGCTGTACCAGCCCCCTCCCCCGTCCTTTCCGCCAGTCAGCGCTGGAGGGTCGGACAGGGGAGGGGGGAATCCCTGCAGGGAGCCGTGAGTGACAGTCACGGCTCTCTTCAGGGACAGGATCGAGAAGTGAGCGAGTGATGGTATGTGTTCGCTCACTTCCTGATCTATGGAGCCGACGTGCGACAGTTACATTGTCACACTTCGGCTTGAACTATGAGGCTGAGTGATTTTCACTCACCTCCATAGTTCTCCTTTTTAAAGCAACATGTGCTGATGTATAATAACTGGAAAGTGGGGAAATAATAAGAAAAATAACCAAGATCCTAGATTATCCCTCTGCACACTGCTATACCCTCTACATAGGGATTCTTGGTTCACATATATCGCAAATATCTACAAATGTTTGTCAATAACAAGCAGTAACATGTTATCTTTAAAATTCTACCCTGCTTTCGAAATATACTGTGGAAATTGTTGCTGGTACGTTTGACATCCAAGTAGTTGCCCTTCCAGAAGCCTTTAAAGTGTTCTGATTGTTGCCTTATCTTGATTACCATTAATCCTCACAGCACACCTCCTGAAGCTCCACTCCACACTGCCTGTACAGCAAGCGTGGGGAGCAGGCTGAGTCTTGTGTAAGCCTCCAGTGATGAAAGCACAAGGAGCAGGGCAAGGGGCCTGCTCATACCTGTCCTGCTATCCGCAAAGAACTTGACAGCGATACACATGGACGCACGTATGATCATAAACATCTAGCATGACTTCATCTCTGAGTTGTCTAACGTCTCATCTTCCTGCTACTTGCCTGTCTTTTATTGACTTAGTCTGTATAATCTTTCCCATTTCTATAAAAGTTATTGTATATATCTCGCTTTGTGAGTGCATTCAGCACCCTAATACCACAAGGGAGGCACAAAGGCATTGACGTAAAAAAAAGAAAAGCAACAAACCTCTCTCCTAGAATGGGTCGTACTAAAGCATGAATCACTGGTTTATTGTATTTCCATGTAATTGTTGCATAATTGATGTCTAGACTAGAGGTGCTCAACCCAAGGCACACGACCGGGTCTAGAAACCCAGAATATTTGTGGGGTTTCTGTAGTTCCAGGCTCTCAATAAAACAGGCTTATTTCACAAAGCTTTAAGACAAGGATTAGGATTTTTGTTTTAGCAATGTGACTGTATTTTTCAAATATCATTGGACTCTTAAAAATGTTGTTCTTTTCAGATATTGTCTTTTTCCTGGTGTGTTAACTTTGTGAATTGGGCCTAATGTATTACATCTCTTTGGATGCCCTCACAGTGGCAGTAGTGATAGTTTGGGGAATGACCGTTCAAAGAGAACTTCCGCACACTTTGCTGAAAAATACAGAGACATCTGAAATTGAGTTCGTCTGCTGCTGTTCCTTAGCCCCAGTTTGCAGTGGCTTCATTAAATGCGCAAGCGTGAGCAGCCTTCTTGAAGCCTTTCTATTACATTCTAATCTGTGAGTGTTAATTGCAGATCTTAATGGCAATTCTGTTTGCCAACAGCTTGCTTGAAGCTACAATCTGATGCAGGTTCGGCAGACTTTTAGCACAGAGGCTGACATTTCTAGTTTTAGTTCTTGGTGCCAAAAACAGAAAACCTTAAAAAGAAATTCCTTACAGAGACATATTTTCAGTTTTGGATAGGTGTTTTAACTGTGGCCTCATCTGGAAGGTTGTCCCTCACCTCTGTCCCTGTGACAACATGTCACAGAGGCAGGAAGTGAGTGGAAATATCTTGAACATGGGCACAATACTTTTTTAGTACACTGGGGAACTTAAACCTCCATCTTTTTACTTACATCTGCGTTCCACTTGAAGATTTGACCTTACTTTCTGTTGTGGTTAAAATATTATTTTTATCCGGATCAAGAGGGAAAATATCTACAAAAGGGTCATGGACAGCAAAAAAAAAAAAAACGGATGGGGAAATTCTCAGCTTAACTTAATTTATTCAATATAAAAAGGGTTTTGGTGGAATTACACTTTAAGTTATCCCCAAAAGCTGCATTTATACTGGTAGTGGATGCAGGTAAGAATCTGGCACCCACATTGTTTCAGCGTCCATCGGATTAGCAAAACTCTCCCAGGAGGGTGGTGTGTTTTAAAAGCAGCAATTAAAGTCCATAAGGGAGCACAGGTAAAATACAGCATGCAATGTTCCGGTTAGCAGTGCTGTCTGGTGCATGACAAATCCATTTGGCTCCATACACCCTTTTGAACCTGGTGGTTTGGAAGCACTTTGGGCGGGTATAAATTGTTAGGCATCCCTTTCTGTTCCTCATGTAAATGCAGCCTCTCCCTCTCACCTGTACCACAACACTTAATCTCAACCCTTAAGGTGCCCATACACCTTACGATTATCGGACAAAACTTTTCGTCCGATGATCGAATAGTCGTACGATTTTCGTACGACAGCCCCATCCTGCCCCCGATGATCGCAAGATTAATTTAGCCGTAATTAACGAAAAGCACCTGGACGAAATGCGGTAATTGATTTGTCGTATTTTCATTCGCGCATGCGCAGTGTAGATCGTACGACTTTTGACGGACGGAAACACTAGCAACCTTACGACAATCGTACGATCGAGCAAAGTTTTCAAACATGCTTGACCGTCAAAAGTCGTACGATTGTACAGTAATGTCGGTTCGGGCACTCTATTCACACGTACGATTGTCGTTCGAAAAGTCGATCGCATACGATTATCGTACGATAATCGCAAGGTCTATGGGCACCTTCAGACTGAGCCCTTAAACTCAAAACCCTAAGTCTTGACCGGAGCCTAACCATGAGCTTTTTGTTGTGTGATTCCCAAAGCATAAAAATGCTCAAGAGGAAAAAACCCAATAGTCTTAATGGGCCTGTTCACACCTGAACATGCATAGCGTGTTGCCTGTCGTCTGAAGCTTGAAGAATTACATGAGCTTGTTTTGTGGCAGAATTGTACATTTTTGGCCACATAGACTTCAATGTGGTGTTTTTTGTTTTTTCACATTTGAAAGTCTATAGGGTAAAAAATGAACAATTTTGCTCTTGTACTACAAACATCCCAAAAATTTTTTTTGGGTTTAGGGGTGCCAATGTTCCTCAACAGACTAGCAGTCATAAGCTAAAGCTCACTTGAATTGGGCATTAAACTGTGGAGAGCCTATCGGATGAGTATGTGTTTTGATACTACTATTTGTTAACCTGGACATGTGACTGTCATATTTAATTTAGGGTTGCAACTTCCCATTTATGAGTGTCCTTGTGACCTATATATGACTCGGATAATGTTTTTACCTAGCTTTCTGATGTATTAATAGCTTTATAGACTAAATTTAGAGGTCACACATCCTTAGATTTGGAAAAGAGATCATGACCTACATAATAAAGAACTGCAGGAAAGAACCTTGTAGTGGCTAGGGTATAAACAGTTCATGAGTCATACTTGGGAGATTATTGGTTTAATTAGAGGAGACCTTTGATATATATATATATATATGTTCACCTGTACACAATTGACTAGTCCCTGTTTGCCTACAAATTCTATACATCTTTGTGTCTATGGACCCCTTATTAAAGAGATCAGCTGGTCACCCTACCAAGCATCTGTTTATCCACCCACATGTAAGGCTAAATTGGCAGACATTTTACTGCTGCATCATATGATCATGTTCCCCTTCAGGTCGGATCGCTTATATGTTGATTTTAAAATTTCTATCAGTTTTGGCATTCAAAGGCATTTATATGTTTCATTAAAAAAGGCAAAATTATTTCCAAGTCCGTGGTAGGTTTATTTTCTTCTAATCAGAAGAGAATAGACACCCATCCAAAGCTTTTAATTTGAGGACCCAAATGTAAACACAGAACCAGTAATTTTTTGTTTCAGTGCCATACATTTCAGGTTTTTGAATATGGCAGAATTCTCATGTGTGGGTGGGTGCAACAACATATATATATTATATATGACTAGATCGCAAACGGACTGTAGTTCTATGTATTAGGTTCAAATTATTGCATTATGGGGTTTTCATGTGCTAAATTCCATTGTCCCCAGCAGAAACCTGTCATGCTTACGTATCGCTTTGCAGAGATTGTAAGATTTTCTGCCTGAAGGGTGGTTGGATTGTGTTTCCACATCCATTACCTTCTAAACACTAAGTAGCTGAAGATCAGATTGGCTTTCTAAGCTGTGAAGGAACTGCAAGCTTCAGCATTCCATAACAGCCAGAGTGACCACTGAGTGTTCCCTAAAATACAAAACTTGCATAGCAATTAGGTTAAAGCCCATTATGATCCATAATGTTAGGGCTGCAGGTTAATTATAGAGTAATATCACAGGGAATCTAAAGCCTCAGCTTGGAAGTTTTGCATAGGTTGCACTTCCCCTCTGTGATCACATTCTGCCTAGCAACAGATGGTGTAGCCATGTTGACATCTGCTTACTCAGAGTAGGTGTGAAGAGGCAGACCTAGACTTTGTTCTAGGATCTGCCATCCTAACAAAGAATGATCGCTATGGATTGTTCTTTCATAAGAAAGCGCCTATTCTACCATTTGCATTGTATTGTCCAGGTTCTGACTGCTGTCCCTTTTTTTTAAATCACTACCAAAGACTGCAAAGAAATGATAATTTGTGGGATGAAATTGTGTTACAATCGAATACCCAGCTCAAGTTCAGCCTCCCCAGATGGAAGACATCAGGGGAAGATGCAGGAAGTGTAAAGCAATCCTCCATATCATGTTAATTTCTCTGAGAGGTCTTAATGGTCGTCTGTGTGTCAAAGCTTTCTGCAATATGTTTCCTCTTGTGTTTGGGCAGAGGTCAAAGGGCCAGTATCACTGAAACTTACACTGACGGCAGGTCTGGGCCATTTGGCTTTGGCCAAGCATCATTGTTCTCTCATTTTTTTATATTCTGCAGGGATTTGGACACCTGGGCAACATCAGCACAGTTCTCATATACACGTGGCCACATTGTAAACAGCCAAAATAAGTATCTACGTAGCCCACCTTGCGGAAGATCACCCAGTTGTATCTCTTTCCCAAAGTAAATATATATATAATTACACTACACTATATGGCCATATTGGTCAGATCTAGCCATTAGAGTAGATAGTTGGTCCACCGATCCAAAATGGCTCTGAATGGACAAGTATTGTTTTTCTTGTTCTAAAAAAGATTCAAAACTTGCTCTTTTTGTAATAATCACACAAATCAGAAACATAAATTGTATTCCAAATCAGCTTATTCTGACATCTATATTTTTTGGAACGCCTGGCAATGCAGAGTACAATCTAAAACGCTGGGTGCTGGGAGGTTTATGTCACCATGCTGTGAAGCTTTGTTGTGCTTTCAGTTAATTTGTAATTCATACACTACAAGAGTTTTACAACTGCTACTAGAATATGTTGTATCGCTTGCAGGAATTGATTGGTGTGTGCTCAGTGAAGCTTGGCTAGATACTGTACTGTGTATTGGCGAATGAAGAACTGGACGTGATTTTTTTTTTTTTGGCAGGTGAACATTTTTAAACAAGAAACACAAGCTGGCAATCTTGCAGTTCAACAGCGGTCTGATTCATAAAAGCTTTGAATGCAGAGGACAATTGCTGAAAATTGCAGTGAGATCCATTTTTTTTCCTAGAGCAGGTTAGAAAATTTAACCAAACTCTTTTTTTGCGTAGAAAGGTGAATTTCTGCTTACTGGCTTGGTTGAGTTGGTAGATGGTTGATGTGGTTGCCCAGATTTTTTAAGGACTACACAAACAACATACTGAGTTAGCTTGTTCATTCTTATTAATCCTAGAATAAAATGCACACATATATAGTTTTATTTACTTCTTTTTTTACATTTCTTCAGAATGCTAGGACTAAGAGAATAAATCACATGTTTGGTCAAATAATAGGGGAAATCTGATTGGTTGATAAGGTCTGCTGCACACCATTTGGGTTTGAGGAGGAGCCTGTAGGTTATGTTAACCTCCTTGCCTTCCATTCCAAATAAAGTCTGAATGGCTTATCAGCTTAATAATAGCTCTTTTCACTTCTCCAGCTTTATGTGAACAATATCTTTTTTTTTTTTTGCTTTAAGATAAAATGCCTTTTATCCTAATGCTAGCTAATTCATTTTCAAAGCTAAGTGCTTCTGCTTTCCCTGACCACAAACATCCAAGCCAAATCTCTCTGATAGGAGCTGTCAGACGCTGGCAGGTATTGGCAAATTCAGCTATAAGAGAACAGAATCTCTTTATTGTCATGCTGCCCCAGAATAACCCCAGCCTGGATGTGCTACTCGCTGGAAACATTGAGGTGAATGAGAAGGAAATGTGAATGTTGTATCCGCCGCACACTACAATGCAGGACTTTCTTCTTTGCTTATCTTCCAAGTAACAATGTATTATGAAGGCTGAGGCGCAAGTTATGATTGTCTACTGGCTTTAATTGTCAATGTAGTTATCACATAGGGCTGGGGAATGACACCAATAAAAGGTGCAGGTACACAAAGGACAAGCAGCTGTGACTGATTTAGACATGTATGCTTTCAATGTTGAGTTCAAAGCTCCATTACCGTTGAACCAGTCAATCAGATGAGTTCAAAGTTTGTCTCTACGACAATATTTGAAGATGTTTACCTTCAAAATCCTATCAATAAACTGAGATTGGAAAACCATATTGCCTTTTAGTATATAGATCGAACACTGTGGGGGTGATTTACTAACCTAAACACACGCACGCACCAGGTGCGTGTGATTTTTACACAGCAAAACGTATTTATCAACCAAAAAGTCTCTAAAAGCCTATTTCCACTAATGCCATATATGGAAAAATCATGCACATGATGCAGATATAATGCTGCTTCACAGTTTACACAAAAATGGTTAGCTCATGCATTTACATTCCTGCATTCATCAACGCAAGCAACACAACATAGAGCTAATTTACACAACATCACCTTGCAATTCATGCAGGGCTTTGCACAACACACCTGCTGGGTGTGTACACACTACAAAGGTGTCTAGATTCCACCAATAGATCATGCTGGGAGGGAACACACTACAGAGGTGTATACTTGTTCGTGGCGTGTTTATAAGGTTAGTAAATCAACCCCTAGATCTCACTTCTTCTAATTTTGTCTTATCCAACTTCCACCTCCACCCATTCCTAAACTCTCTGCTGGTGGGCATCTGTCAATCCACCATGCTGGTTGTGGGAAGAGAAGGCATGTTCCTCCATCCCACAATGCAGTGCTCAGTCCCCGAACAACCTATCACCAGGCCTAATCGCTGTCACTTGGGGATGGGAATGTTCATCAGTCTGTGCAAAGTTGGTGTTTGCATGGAATCCCAGACTCCCAACAGCGCTTAGCTGACTTTTATGGTATATACTGTGCAGCCTTTTATACTGTTATTACTTGAATACATTTTACTAAACTACAGGTATATATATTTTAAAGCCTAGATTCCAGGGCAGTATCTATCTCCTGTTTTTGAAAACAGTTCTTCAGTCCAGAGAACAGTTCTGAGGTAAACCTTGCATGTGGCAGTGTGTGTATGAGTTTAATGAAAACAGTGCTTATGAGTACTGGAACCTAGTCATAATGATAATGTTAGTAAATTAAATGGCTGGTATGGAGCACAGCAGGGTCATGAGGCAAGCTTTAAGTTACTTGCCTGTAGGGCTGCAACAACTAATCGACATAATCGATTATAATCGATTATTGAAAAAGTTGTCAACTTTTTCAATCATCGATTAATCGGCTTCCAATTAGTTGGCCCTGTTCACAGCTCCACACACGCTGCGCGCCGCACCTCCTCCCTACCTCATGCTCGCTGCTGCCAGACCGGCCCGCATCCACGATCCACACGCTGCACCTTCTCACTGCCCGCCCACATCCACGATCGGCACAGGGACCCGGGGAGAAGTAAGGAGGAGCAGGTGTGGTGGGATGACAGCCGCCGATAGACAGGACCGATCTCAGAAGCAAGTTGCTGGAAGACTGCTCAGGTAAGCCTGCACTTTCCCCCACATGGTGCTCTATAATGTATTGCTGGGATTTGTATTCCTCTATAGCTGATGGTACATTGTGCTGTATATTATACCATCAGCTATAGAGGACTACAAATACTAGCAATACATCATACACTGTATGTATAATGTATTGCTGGGATTTGTTGTATTTCAATATAGCTGGTGGTTTTCTGCATTGCGCTGTATAGAGGACTACAAATCCCAGCAATAATACATTATACAGCGCAATGCGGAATACCACCAGCTATGGAGGACTACAAAACCCAGCAATAATACATTATACAGTGGTGCAATGCCAAATACCACTAGTTATAGAAAACCCAGCAATAGTATACCAGGACTAGATTACCACCAGCTATAATGTACAATTGCTGGGTTTTGTAGTCCTCTATAGCCGGTGCCATTCTGCATTCATTGCTGTATAATTTTATACTTTTAATTTCACTATATTGTACACCACACTTTCACCGCTCCAACCTTGCTCCTGTGATGGACTGCAATCTCAATACAAACTAGTAGTCCCATCACTAGAGCCATTTAAAATTTTTTATTTTATCCGATTAACCGATTAATCGAACTCAATAATCGGCTAACTAATCGATTTTGAAAATAATCGTTAGCTGCAGCTCTACTTGCCTGATAATTAAGGGTACTGTTGTGTATGATGGTCAGTTATACAGTTTGGAAGTAGCTGCCTCATTCTTCCAGAAATTGATGCCACCAGATTCTAGTACAATCCATCTATGTGTCTGTCCTGCACACATACTTTCAGGGCCATCAGATACTTTGGGTGCATTGCCAATTGTGGTGCTGTTCGTGAAAAATTAAGAAAAAGGCCAGCACTCCATGCAGAGTTTGCAAGCTTTACGTGGAAACTGATTTTTAAAAAGTCCGACATTTCGAGGATACGCAGGTCCTCTTTCTCAAGGTGACAACAGCATGTCGTCCAAATGTCAGATGCTTCTTCTTTCATTTAGATTCTAGTGCAAGTTCACTGATTACAAACTAAAGTGTAATGTTCAATATTAAAATTTTGTGCCACAGTCCAGCTAGCATTGTTAAAGTTCCTCATATGCAAAAAATACTTTCAAAGGTTTGTGTTTTTTAATTATAGACATCTATAACCTTCCAAGGCAACCCATTGCTTGTCACTAATCTCACATTCGCGGAACCCATGTCCCTGAGCCTGGAAATACAATAGCCAAATATTGTCTTTTCCACCCTCTGTAGGATCTGTACTCTATCACAGAGGGAGCAGCAAGGTTTTCATAGCGCAGAAACATGTAAGAAGTGGCTACAATCCCACCTGGAAGTTTAAACAATATGGCTGCAAAGAATTACAAAAAGCAATTAAGATAAATAAAAGTTCCGGGACTGCATTAGTTCAGTCTTTTCACTTGTTGACTTGATTTACTTTGTAATACATACTCAAGGCACGGTTTATTTTGCCTGAGTGATGAATAGATTTTTCTACTTTATTTCACCGTGATTCGCCAGCACATATTCAAATGAAGTCATCATTTGGATGAGTTTGAGTTTTAAAAGTCTATTGTTTCTGGAGTTATTAAATGGCCCCTCTGTTTCTCTTTGCACTCTGTATGTACTTTGTGCCTGATACTAGTAATTGGCTCGCTGAGTCTTTTCCTGACACGAGGATCTAGCTGAGGAGTAGCTACTGCTCTGACGATCCTCATGACACAAGTTGCCGTGCCCTGTTTGAGGCAGCTCTGCGTCACGTACAGTGTCTAGATGACTTGGGAGTATTGGCTCATCAGATAATGCACTTCTATTAGGTTACACAGGTAAGGCACATTACAGCACCTGTTCAATGTATATGGTTTCAGTTTTGTCTTACACCGCACCTAGTTGTATTGCAGTTGCTTCACTATGTCTGACTGATCAGTTCTGTCAAACGGATGCAGTGAGTTGTAAAACAGACCATTCATTCTATACAAAATCCTATATGCATCTGATAATTTTTTTCCCCTTATGTTATTCCTTTGTATTATTTGTAGCATATGATGATGTCAGTCACTTTGCTCACCGCTTCCAGCCCACTAACTGGACTGGTTGCACTCCCAGAAAGTAAAGGGGATGACACAAATAGAGCACACGTAGCATAAATATAAAAATAAATCGCACCATTCCTTTCAAGGAACAAGCACACTTTGATGGAGCTTTAATAAACTGATCTGAAAACATCTAAAGAGATACTCCAAAAAGCATGTGTCTGGAGGGTAGCATTGAAACCAAAGGAACTTCCTTACACACAAACATACAAAATATACCCCGTGTCTAAAAAATTTTTGTTAGATGGAACTATTGTCTTCAGTTAAACTGACAAGGGATTCGATAAATGGCAGCTGAAGTTTTTTGTTGTTAGAGCCTGGAGGTGTAAACTGACTGGAACGTTTGCACTTGATTGGGTAGACCGTTACTGCTATTCAGATAACTCATCCTTTCAATGCACATGGGGAACAATAGCTTGCCATAGCCTGAGCAGATTTCTTTTTTTCAGAATGACTGACTGGGAGATTTCTGCCTGTGCTCAATTGCATTAGGGCTGTCATTCTATTGTGCAACTAGCCCAATAGATTGAAATGGCTAGGTCACTCAAAGATTGGCATCAGAAGTGATCTTATTGTTCCCAAGGTGTACCCATAAAGGGGCCTAGTATTATATCGGGCAGTGGATCAGGGGCAGGATTAAGTCAATTATGGCCAACCAGTGGCAATTCTATCACCTTATCGCCATTATTTTATGGTGTTTTATATGTCCTGACTGTTACTTGAAATGACACAGCAAGAAAGTATACAAATCATTAGAATAGACTACTGCATCTCTGTGCATGCGCAGCCTTTTAAACTAAATGTAAGGTTATACATTTTTATCAAAAAGTTGAAGGGACAGTCCATGCAAAACTTTATATTTCAACTTTTTGGTATTTTGTGAAGGTATCCAGTGGAGAAATGTAATTGTTTGAGTTTCCAGAGCTATGCATCCATAGTAACTATTGTTTCTTGCTCTCCCTTTTTCATTTTTTTATTATACGTTATATAATGAGCATGCATTGGGTGGAAACAGAACTCCTGGTAATTTCCCTGATTTAGCAAGGCAAGGAGACATCAAGGTAAAACCATTGCTGGGATTCCTCAGCTAGCTGATGGAGTCACCAAGAGATAAGTCCCCATTGAACGAAGCAGAACACCAGACACCAACTATAACTGAATTTGTTTTTCTAGGTGGTCTGACTTAAATCTTTAGAGGACTGCTTTAAGCTTAAAAGAAAAATTGCGAGACGACTAAATAATTGTGAATGTAACTTTTCCTCGTAGTATCTGTTCATTGTAAAGGCAATGACCTCGTAGTATCTGTTCATTGTAAAGGCAATGACACCACCTTGTTACCTGCCAGAAAATATTACAGATGTCTATAGCTCTATAGGCTGAGTGCTTTGTTATGTTGGTGAGTGGGAGGAAAATGACAAACTATTAAATAAATCCGTTCATTGTCTCGCCCTAAGCAAAACAGTTTAGACTGGGAAATGAGAGTGTATTGAAAGGGAGGGTCTTTTAAAGAGATATTAAAGAATTTCTAAACCAGGGGGCGGTTAGAGAGAAATCTGAAATATTTCAGTTTGTTGTTGGCTTAACAGTACTGTTATTGTTTTTTCTCACTTTTACATGTTTGGAGATACAAACAAAGATCATTCATTTTATGTGCATTAATTGTATTTTAGGCACGTTATTTACTTGTAGAAGCCTCCCTTGTGTAGACATCCAAAAGCCCTGAGAGTTCTGCTGATCACCGCCATCTTCAATGTGATGTCACCAGCCCCCACAGATTCCGGTTACTCAAGTATTTCCTTCACTCCTTCCCTAGCAGCTACATAAAACATTATGAGGGAAGGGGTGGATGAGCTGGGCCAGCACAAACAGTAGAATGGCACTCCGAGAACAGGAGAGGGCTATGACACTGAGGAATAGAAGGAGCTATGAAAAATTGTAAGCCCTCACGGGCAGGGCCCTCCTTACCATCTTGTCTTGAATTGTATTGTAATTGTAATGTCTTCCTTATATTGTAAAGCGCTGCACAAACTGTTGGCGCTATATAAATCCTGTATTATAATAATACAGAATTGGCTTCTCAAATAGTCGGGAGCAAATCTGTCAAATCCAGGAGCCAGCAGGATTTTTTTAGAAGCCAGTTTAGAAAAGTTAGGCACCAACTTTTATTTTGAAAAACATTGGCTACCTTGCTCCAGGATCTGTCCAGCCCTGGCTTACAGACTAAAGCTGGACATACACTGGTACGTTTTAGTTGTAACATTCAGGCTAGGTTCACACCTGGGCGACTCCTGACCGCGCGGCAATCATGCACAAAACCGCGCGGATTGCCGGGCGGTCACGGGAGTCGCCGATCGCCATGGAGGTGCCATTATTTTCCAGTGGCACCCCAGTCGCGCCGGAGAGATTGCGCAGTTTCACGCTGTCATTCCATCCGTGCAATTGAATATGATCGCGGCTAAAAAAAGCCACACGTCGTGTGTTGCAAAAAAAGGCACTAGCGATTGCCACACGGATATAACCCCATTCTAATCAATGAGGCCACGCGGCAACCGCTGTGTGCAATAGCACACGATCGCGCGGTCCCGGGTTTCGATCAGGTCTGAACCTTAGCTCATATGAAAAATCTTGTCAGAACATCTGATCATGTCATCAGAAATTTGATGACTGTTGTTTGAAATGTTGTTCAGATTTAACATTCTGTTTTAGAAAAGAATGGAATTTCTTGAACGAAATCCACATTCACGGTTAGAATTTTGCTGGTTTTAGAAAAAGTTCCATCGGCTGTAGTCACGTAAAAAAAAACATTTTGAAAGAGCCCGAAGTCCATTCATCGTCAATTTGACCCTAATAACTGTTTCAAAAGTTCAGAGAACAGACAACGTAAAATTTAGTAATTCTGCTGTATGGCCATCATTCATAAGAGAAATTTAAGGATGTAAGCAAAAGCTAATAGACCAACCTTGTGTTCAGATTTAGTCACAATGGATTCTGTGCACGGACTGACTTTTTATAAATATGTTGAGGCTCTAACTAGACTTGCATCTGTACTTTATTAGAACTTGTAGGTACATTGAACTTCAACTGACCTCTATACATCAAATTAGAGTGATGTGAATGGAAATACATTTTTATGGCTGACAGCCTGGTTCATTTACTTTTCCAAGAAACGTGCATTGTATATGGCCTTGCGATAGGACAGGTGTCCAAGCCTTGTACACACTTGATATTGTAATGCTTCCACTGGGGATTCTGATGTCAAGTCACACAGCAGGTGATTGGCAGTGAAACACTTTGGCCAGTTTGCAGATTCCAGAGAATTCCCACAGCATTCTTGGGTGTGGAGAGGAGCAGCTGCCTGGCACAGGAGATGAGGTTCTGGGTTTTGTAGGATACACACTATTGTGTGTTACATCAGCTGTGTGTATTGCAGAGCCTCCTGTTGTTAACACTCACTACCCTTGCCCTGGATCAGCTCACCCCCCCCATCTGACAGTGAAAGGATTCTTGGAAAAGGGATGCAGCTCTCTGGTAGTGAGAATAAGAAGACTAATAAAGATGTATTATTCTCTCCAGATGTGCACATGAATTTAAAGTTGGCTTGGATACTTTTCTTACTAGAAAGACTTGTCTGTAATTTTTAGAATACATGTACGCAGCAATGGACCTGGAAGGACCAGCTCTGCTCAAATATGTAAAAAAAACACACCCTTTATTAATAACATATGTATTACTTTAAAAATCACTAAACCATTGTATTTTATCTAGTACAAATACCTGAAATAATGGGGGCCATGTACATGGGGACAGACATTTTGGCTCATTAGGAATGCCGGCTCCCTTTCCTGCTTTGCTGTGCTACATAATGGCTGTACTTTATTGCTCATTATCACAATAAAACCCAATTTGTTGGCTGACTCATTGAAAACCATGCACTTCTAATGCAGCATTTTATCTCAACCGTTGTTGAGAGCAATGCAGTAATTGCATTGGATCAATGAGAGTCTCCTCTAGAGGCTAGTCTGCAGATCTCTAAATTTTAATACAGTAAAAATATGGAGGAGAAAACAAGTAAATTCGGAAAGTTGTGTTATAATTATCATAAAAACAACAATTATAACTCAAAAACCCAGAAAATGTTACATTCCTCTTAAGTTGCTGCAGGCCAGCTGAAAGTTGTAATTACTCTTGCACTGGGATCGCTCTGCGGGATGATGGGTAGTAAGAAGAGCTATTCTGCCTAGGCTTATAGGAGGGAGAAGACCTATGGGAGTATTACCAGCATGGTGAGGTTAAAGGAGAATATAGAGGTGAGTGATTTTCACTCAGCCTCATAATCTGAGCCGACACGTGAAAATAAAACTGTCACAGGTCGGCTCAGTAGATCGGGAAGTGAGCGAACACATACCGTCGCTCGCTCACTTCTCGATCTATCCGTGCAGAGAGCCGTGACTGTCACTCACGGCGCCCTGCAGGGATTCCCTCCCCTGTCCGTTCCTCCAGTGCTGACTGGCGAAACGGACGGGGGAGGGGGCGGGTACAGCTGGCTCTGCCTCTAGATAGGCAGAGCCAGCTGTCAATCATGCAGCTGGGTGGATCTCGAAAGTGATGTCGGGATCCGTTCCGGCTGCGGCGTCTCAGTATACCGTAAGCTGTAGCTTGCGATATACTAAGCTTAGGGTGATGGGAGGACGCTAGTTTGTGTCCTCCCGTTACCCTTAGGAGAACTATAGGGAAAAGCCCTAACCCCATAGTTCCCATTTAACTTAACTAATAGTCCGAAAAATAGACCAGAGTTGGGGCAGTGGTATGATATTTGCAAGATCTGCAAAATGAGGTCTATCCATACGTCTGTGAAGGTTCTCATTCATCCAGGTCATGGTATATCTGTAAAAAATAAGTCAAGGCAACTGGACTTGCTGTATTTTTCTTGAAGACGTTTCACTGGTCATCCAACACAAGGTCAAGGTTTCACAAGGTCTATCCAGTACTGCTATTTCAGTTTTGAGTGAATTATGGCTGACGAAATCACTTACTAGCATTGTTTCATCTCTCTGGGATCTAAGGTTGGGATGGAATCTCGTTCTCCACACTAACAGGGTTATTCACAAAAGGGTGAAGAGTTTGGAGAAGCCAACAATCTAGGACAACATAGCTGAACTGGAAAGTGAGCTGAATTGTAGAATTTTTCAGAATCGGCTATGTTGTCCTAGATTGTTCACTTTTCCTGCCTTCTCCAAACTCTTCACCCTATTGTGAATAGCCCTGTAAGTCTTCTTTTTTGGTTATTTTAATGTTGCAGCATGCGAGTGAGATCCTAGTGTAGGAGGAAAGTCTTCTTGCTGGAATCCATGGGAAGTGTGTAAACCCATTCATCAGATTAAACAGTGCATAGTCATATAAGAGATAACAGACTTAATCTATTCTGCGGTTAGGGTGGAAAAACATGCTGCTTACGTTTTGCGTATTTTCTGTTGTTTCTTGAGGTTAGTAATGCACAATTTTAGGAACATGAGTACTGCCTTTTTGAGTGAAGAATGGAGTTGGCAAACCCCTTTGATGAAATACTGCATTTTATTACCTTAACTTGGTTCTGCTGTACTTTAAAAAAAAACACTTTTAAAAAAATACATGGAAACTGTGTTTTGATTTTGGCAGTCTACTTAGTAGGTCCTATGTGCATAGGTGCATTCCTTCCGAAGCTTTTAATGGTGTATGTAAACCCTAATAATAAACTCCTCGTTTGCTCCCTTTTGGTCTATTTAATATACCATTGAAAGTGTTATATCGGTTAGATAAATGCAAGAAAATACCTGTCAACCCTGCCAGAAATCCAGTGAGCTTGCAAGTCCTTATTTTCTCAGTATTATCTCCAGCAGGGTTATCAGCTGCATATTTACCTCTGTGCCCTTCAGAGCACATCCTCCTATGTCATGGGGGATCAGAAGGTGGGGGGTCCCCCATACATATAGTATAGCATGGCAAGTAAGCATTTTCATCCTAGGGCACGAGGAAGTGTGCTACTGGCAGGATTATTAGGTGAAAATGAAGGAAACCAAGCCTGAAAAAAGCTAAATCATTGCAACTATCATACCTGAGGACTGGCAAGCTGCAATATATTACATTCTTGTAATACAATACACCTTAAAGTGAACTAACAGTGGATGGATATACAGAAAGTTATATATATATAATTTGCATGTTTTATTTGCAGTCAGCAGGTGGACAACTCTTTTTAGAATCTCTATTTGCACGAAAACCATGCCATTTACAGAGTTCAACAGCTGAAGCTGAAATATGACGCCTGCTCTCTCCTGTGTTCAGACAACTCTGTAATATTAAGAGCATGAAAATAAACGGCTTCGACTGTACACCCTGAGCTATATTGCCTGTAATGCAGGTGTTGTGGGTAAATCAGTGTAAAATGTAATATAGCTATATAATAAATGCAATAAAACTGATCCAAAACAATAATAGTTTCCATTTATTCTTCTGTGACCTATGGCTCAGTACACATGGGCACCCAGTACGTATGCATGTTTGATTACTAACACACTATGAAAATACGGTATATTTTGTGCTAGAAACTGTATTGCATGCTCCAGGGAGCTTTCATGGAATCTTCCAAAGTAAAAATAAACTGTATTTACGATTGAGGTTTGTTCTCGCCTTGCCCTTTTGGACCTGGTAGTATGTAGGCGCAATCCTATGTGTCATAACTAGAAAGTGACACGCTCAGGGATGGCCCAGTACTAAGGGTGGAATTGTTATGCTGGTTACATTACTCAGTCATATGGATTGCGACATTTACAGTGCATCCGTCTCGTCATGGTTCTGTCCTGTGTTTCTGGATTTGGTGGTTTTCTGTTGCAGGCTTCTGATCTCTGAGGTGGGTGAAATAAACTCTGTTACAGTTCGAGCGAAAATTGAATGTTTGCTTTAAAGTTACAGTAACCTCTGTGTCCTTGTTTTTAAGATGACTGTTTATTTTCTCTGCAAGAGGTGAAGTTAAATATTAGCTCACAGGGGGTATTATTCCCAGCAGGGTAGATACACGGAGCCTGGCTTTAGATTATGCAAACGGCTGTCTTTCTATTTCTCTCACATGGGTTAATATTACTGATTGTGAAGGGCATGGCAAACTCAAGACTTTTATCTTCCTTTCGGGGCTAGGCATGATCTATGAACAGTCGGCTATGGTTTTGAGATTTCTGAACTGTGAATGCACAGACCTTCTAAAAACCTAATATTTGTAGAGTTCCATGGTGCAGGGTGCCTACGGGGAGGAACCACTTAAGGCCCATCACTGGGCAAACAACAAAAGTACCCTTGCACTGCTAGAACAGCCTTTCTCAACTAGGGTCCCTTCTGGCTTCCTCAGGGCTGCCTCAAAATTGTCAGTGTTATGCCTCTGATGTGAAGGGGGATTTTGCTTTGAAGGTCTCCTAGAGAGAGGAGGCTCCTGATGATGTAAAGGGGGCTCTTGCGTGGGGTCCCCCTTAAAATTCTTACCAAACCCCTATCGGGGATAAGATTCTGGGATTGATTTTGGAGGGACCCCATGTATTTTGTTACCAATTACGTTTTTTACATTTTAGACTGGGCACCTCACGATTTTGTTTACTTTTAAAAGGTGCCGTGGCTGTAAAAAAGGTTGAGAAACGCTGTGCTAAAATTAAGTGCTCCTTTTTTTTTCTAGGTAACCTGGAATAAAGCACTTTTACTTGCTTATCCCCATTCTCCTGGTGGCCACCGCTCTCCTCTTCTCTCCCCATTCACTCCAGCTAGTGGAGTGTTCCCCGGTATCCTCATGTCTAATGCAGATCTATAGAACCTGCATTAGATGTGATGACATCAGCGGTCCTTACACCACTGGAGCCCAAGAGGTGGTGGGGAGCGGTCTAGTGGCCCTGAGGGAGATAGCGGGGATCAGGTAAGTAAATCTGCTTTACTTCAAGACAAACACGAGCAGTTAATGGTACTTTTGTTTTTGTTTGCTTGGAGATGGGTTTTAAATGAACAACTCAAGGCACACATTGACCTCAGCAGTGGGTGAGCGCTTATGGAAATTTGAACCGTGCTTTGATCCCATTTTCAAATAAGTGGACACAACTTATAAGCAGTAAGCACAGCAGCAGAAGAAAACGTCACTAGTAGTTTTTAAAAACATTTGTAACACTAATAATAGAAATCATGCTAAAACATAATCTACAGAGGACATTGGGTACTTTTGTAAAAAAAAAAACAGATATAGAGTTTAATTGCTGTTGTTTGGACTAATAGAATTATAGTTTTGTCCAGAACTTGGGGAGAGCACTTGGAGCTGGGGAATCGCACCTTGGAGTTTGCATGAGGACGGAACACGCAGCATGTTGTGTGAAACACATGAGCCAGTGTGTCAAGTATTTGCTTTTGTAGCAGAGCTGAGGTTATACAGAGGGAGGAAGTTACATGAGAGGAGAGAGAGTTCAGAATGAAAGTCTTTAGCAGCCAGCTGGCAGAGTGGACTGTAGCAGCATCTGCAAGTTAGCCCAGATGTGCTCAGTAATTGGGTTCATATTGAATCATTTGCAGCATAGGAGTGCCAGATACACTGAAACTAGTTTACTAAATCTCTCTCAACAGATCTCAGTTCCTCTGGGAGATTTTACACACGGTTATGAAGAGTGTGTATTCATGTAATGAGACCTTTCGTCTCTCCTGGGTGAAGCTTGACATGTGGTCCACAGGGCTTTGGCTTATTGGTTATAGTGCTTGTTTTTTAGATGCTGATATGGAGGACATCCTAAAATATGAATTAAATGATAACTTGAAATATATTTTGCACAAACCTTTCAGTGAAACCATGCTGAAATTTGAAAGCCGAAAAACAACCAGTCTTGTCATGAGGTTATTTAGAAGGTGCCTTCTTAGATCTATGACTGTATGTAAAGTACAGATCTCATACTCTCTGGGAGACTGTTGTAAATCCAGTTAATTGAATCTGTGTAATGAATCAGTCATTTATTATTGAGCAACATATTTAATCCGTCGTCCCTACATTCTATCTGTAGAAACAGTTCACCCAGATGTATGGCTTTTTACACCTACTTCAGCAGCTTATAGAAAGAAGGACTTGACAGAAGGGGTTGGTGCTTCACAACACTGTTTGCCACATCCATGGACTTTCACATGTGCTAAATAGTGCTGCTGTACTATAACAGGTAGTTGTGACATAGACGCAGATGAAATATTGTATGATAATTTATATCTATGCTCCACATCAGAGCCCTGCGTATTGAAGGGTGAAAGACCCAATTCTCTCGTACAAGAAGGTCCTCCATTTTGTTTTTAGGAGCATCTGTTCTAAATGATTAGTATATATTAAGTCTTGTTACAGATGAGCATATGCATCTTTTGAACTCCTCATATACCCCTATACATACTTATCTTGGAGAATCAACAGACTATTGGCTGAGATAGACCTCCTCCTTTCCCCCAAAGATCAATTGGCCAAGGGTATCTGATTGGCTTATACTAGCTGGTACTTTTAATAAACTCCACCCCCAGAGTGGCTATAACTTACTCTGTTGGCTAATCAGGCCGATCATATATATTTAGCATCGCTAGATCTTGCTGCTTTCAGCTGGATTGCGCAATAATTTGTCTATGAACCCAGCATACACTGCTAGCTTACTGATCTTGGGGATACGCAGGTTAGAAGAAGACCTTGTTCAGTCAATATGTTTCTCCTGAGACAAGTCAGAGCTGAATGCATCTGCATTTCCTCTCTGTTCTATGGGCTAAAACATGGATGGGAAGGTGACGGTCATCAGGGTTACTAAGTGCGACTAAATGTGACCGCAGTTTAGTTCTGCTCACATGTTATAAACTTCAGTACACATTACATTGTAAGGGCCTTTTAGTTAGTCCAGGGTTACTCTGTGCCAAATTGCTTTTCATGCACTATTTAATTTGCAAACTTGGAATAAAATAATTTCCTCCTAATTATCTTGAAGTAAAGACTCTTCTAATACTGTTGTGTTTGATATACATAATTATGTTTTTATTACATTATAGAACATGCCCTGAGGCCAGCCATCTCGTGTTCAGTTTGGTTACTACTGTACTTTTACTCTCATTAAATATAGCAAATGCTAACCCTCGTGATAAGCTGAAGTCTTTGATATAAAAGATGAAAAACTTTCCGGCTTGCTGAATAGAGGCAGAATTTACATTTCTCTCATATTATTAAGGTTAGCACTCTAGGCTTTTTCAAAGTAGTTATTTGGCTGCTAAATATCTATCTATAAGTACTGGTCTTTCTTGTACATTTTTGGAAGCAGTTGAAAGCTGACGAGTTAGCCTAGGTTCAGATCAGCACATGGAAGGGAAGGTTAACCACGTGGCGGCCACTAACAGATGTATAGTTTTGTTTCTGTTAAACATATGGACGACCAACAGAACTTTTTTTTTTCTTTCTATTTCTGGAAGGTTAGATATGCTCATTTTACCCAAAGACTAATCTAAAGTACTATTACAGTAGCCTTCTGCAGGGTCAAGAGAATGAAAGGATATAACACTTTAAGTTTACTCTCCCATAGCTGCTCTGTAATTCTGATGGAGAGAAATAATGAGATATAATGAGAATATGGTTTAAAGCCTCCTTTTTTATCACAGTAAATTTTTTTTATTGCTAATGCGTTTAGGAATATTTGCCTATAAATATGTAAATTGTAACATTGGTCTCTTACATAACCTAGTCTGTGATTTTGGTTATGTAGCAGTTATCTCATGCAAGGCTAGTAAAGCGAGCACAGTTTCTCTTTCCCCTGATCATTTGTTTTTCTCAGTTTTTTTCCTGTAAGTTCCACCTAGTAAGAAGAGACGTTTTCATGTTCTAAAAAGATGTTAATGAAACTGACTGCATCACAGGAGGCTTGTGCTAGACAGAGACCTGGATGAATCAATAGATGTTTAGAAGATCTTCCAGTCTGTGTTTTTATATGCCTAGTACACTGTGATCTGTTTCTTCCTGAAACAAAAAAGGCATTCATGTTTACACCCAGTATGTTTTTTGCTACATAGTAATGTTAGCTCTTCATGGGTTTTTGTTTATTTAAGGTCTCTTTTTTTTTTTTGTTGTTTTTGTTTTGCAGTGAAGGTGTTTTTAAATGCCCAGAAGACCAGCTTCCACTAGACTACGCAAAGGTAAGACCTGTGTTTTTTTTCTAACAATTGTTGAACAACTCTTGTGGAGAACCCAAATTCCTTTTGAACAAATACAAACGTGGACTGGCCATAGGAAGTACATATTTCTACAAGAACGAAGGGAGAAGTGTTCTGATACCTGTCCCTACACAATTCTCGGTGACAGGAGCCAACACAATCCTCTTAAGGCTGTGACACACTGCACGCGAAGCGGCGCGCTGCCTTCGCGCGCAGTGTGTCATGTAAATTTCTCTCTGGCACGTTGGCTTGCGAGAGCTCGCATAGCTGAGCATGCCGGGTTGAAAAATTTCATCAGACAATCGTCTCGCGCGTATAAACCTGTGCGTCAGGATGCGACGTCCAGCCGGTTGTTACGCTGAAGGTGCTGTCATTCATCTGCCTGCACTCAGCTCACATACTGCACGCGAAGCTCCGTGCCTGAGCGCTTTGCTTCGCTCTGCATGGCTTCATGTGCAATGTGTCACGGGCTTTACAGTTTTGGCATAGGTGCATACATGGTACTTTGTTATAAAAAAGTTGGAATATCTCCTGTAATAACTAGGTCCTTCCACTGCCTGAGTGCCCTCTATCACCCTTCTTCTAATAGAATGTTATCGGTTACATTTATTTTATAAAATAAGTTAGTTGGATAATATGGCAATATATTTTATTCACTGGCCTATTATATAAGGAAATCAGTCCAGGCTCTTGCCTCTAATATGTTCCTATTTGTACATATTGTAGATACAGTATATTGGCATAAGTGAGCTTTGACTTTATGCTGGAACACATATGGTTAGTAGAGATAAGTAAATCACTGTTGAGCAATTATCTGAATATGTTTAAGCAGAATCGGAACTACAGAGAACTGAGCAATTCACAAATACAGATTGCTGCGTTCTTGAATTTGTCGATTCTCTGTGGATTGAACAAATTGGCACATGCATATTTGGGAAAGTTGGGGATTTACAGGAAAAATATGGAGGATCACTATTGGACTGCCTCACTACTTGTACATTTCTGTGACAGTCGTTCAAATAGGCTTCTAAGTGTGTATCTAAACCCAAGAACAAAAAGGTTCACCATGCATTTAATGGACCATGCATTTAATGGAGTAGCTGTGTTGATTTTCCTTCTCGGGCTTTCTTTCTTAATTTTTACCCAGTAATCCTGTCAGTAACACGTTTCCAGTCCTACAGTACCAACGCTTATTCAGTGTTTTGTATCTATGGACTAACCGCATCTTCAGTAGCATATCGGTTTTAGGGCAGGAAGTGTTAGGGCAACAGAACACCTCCTCCCCATAAAGCTGACCATACATTATGCAAAGTTCTTCGAACCGGCCGAAATTCGCACAGTGGGTGCCACTGTCTGCACCCCTTTGGCCTGCATCCCTCGATCAGCAGATTGAATGAACTGATCGGAAAAATTTAGAACAAACAGCGCTGGCAGCCAACGAGCTGCCAGCACACCTTGGGTATTCTGACAGCAGCCGATGGAATACAAAAGAAGCAGCGGGGATTCCTTGATCAATGCATGTAAGCATTGATGGGAGGAATCTTGTTTTTTTTTTTTTTTTCGTTTTTTAGCCTGTGGGTTGAACGGAAAAAAAATAGAACAGGGTAACTCTCCTCCTCTCCATAACATGTGGGGGGTATTACACAGACTTAACTGGGCAGGGCTGATTACACTGTTTGGAATTTCTGTGCAGCTCAAGCAGAGTGCACAGGAAGTTACAAGCTCGTTGGTTTTCTGGCAGGGTCAAAAATTATTTCTGCATTTATCATACAGTTATAAAAAGACATGTACAATTTATGTATCAGCTCAAAAGGGAGCAAAGAAAATAATTTGACTGTTAGGGTTTGCATACACTTTAGTAGTGTTAATTCAAAAAGAAAACAAAGTCGCAGGTCTGACTGTGCTCCCTCTGTCTCTGTCTGCCATAAAACTGTGACTGGAAAATGTAATTCCATCCCTGGTCTTTGGAAGTATAACGTATGTTTTTCAAGAAAGATTTCCAATGGTGACTCAAAGGAAGGAGCTTAATATTTCCACCATTGTTTACAGAGCTTTGGTAAACATAGTCTTACACGTGAATGTCATACCTGAACAAAAGGACTGTTTCATCTTAGAAGAAGCGTTCCAAGTCATTGGAAGGATTAGTTTGTTAGTATGCAGCAGATTAGTTTTCTCCTGTTCAGTGACAGATATTTTTGTTTGTTCTACTTGAGAAGCTGTCTTCTAAAATAGCCCCTAAGCAGACCCAGCCAATGGAGCCCTTGCCAAAGAAAACCTCTCCAGAACCACTATAAGCTGAGCCCAGGCGACACCCTGACCCACAACAATGCCCTTCTGTTCCAGGCGCCTTTTTAAATGCAGCTCCGAGAGGAGTATAAACCATGCTTTTGTGCCTTGTGTCCGAGCCAAACCCAGCACTGACTGGAGATAAAGCAACGTCAGTACAGTATTGAGATGCACGAGAGAAAAGAGGCTTTGTGGTAGCAGCACTACAGGAGAGGCTGTGCTGGTGTGTTGGGCTGTACTATGAATGGCTATTCTGAATATGTCAGCCTGGCCTACTATTATCCATGGAGGCAAAGCTCTCCCCTTCCTCCTTCCATATCCCTTTCCTGCTGCACGTGTTCTGTAGGATTGATGGAATGTTTCGACATGATATTACAAAGACTTATTTTTTCCCCTTGTGCCAGCCTGTGACAAATGCTTCGTTGAGTGACAGAGACACAGCTGAACTGGCAGCTGTCATGTGTGTGCTTTACTACACACTTGTCAGTAAAATGACCCTTGGCATGGATCTAGCTCTGGGCACACTAGGTGGCACCCCGGTGAAAATGCTTTCTTTGTATTTGTCAGAATACACTGTTTCTTTATCATTGGTGAGACAATGTTTATGAAAGGTCTATGTATTTTTTTTCAGATCTACCCAGATCGAGAGCTGGAAACTCAAGTCCTCAGTCTGTCTATACGATGTATACATAGTGAAGAGGGTTGTCGCTGGAGTGGGCAGCTGAAGCAGCTCCAGGTGAGGTTATTGGCAGCTGTATTTAGAATTCTGGAGGTAATTACTACTGGGTCTGTTCAGTAAAACAAAGAGCAAGGCTCCCATTATCACTGCAGTTTGTACTGCCTGATAGGATAAGCCTGTATGACTTATTACACATGTTTTTGTATTATCGTGAGTCTTGGAGAAGTTGCATTCAGACGAACCAACCACATATTGGCTGCTACATTTGTTCTCTGACTGTGGTTTGGTAGTTGCCGTTTATGTGATGTACTTCCCCCAGTCCAGTCAAGGAGTAAATATTTCATCGGCATGTTCTATTTTCTAGCATGTGGTTTTTTCCAGAAATGGATTAGGTATTTTGTAGGCATGGAATACATTGAGCTATACATCTCTTCCATCCCCAAAGCTGTAATTTTCTTTTTTAAAGCTATTAAGTATATACTTCAGAGAGGTATCGGTCAGCAACAAAAATATTTAGTCATTTTTGCCAGTTGTCGGGTTGCAAAATTGGGCAGCATGGTGGCAGTTTCATAGCACTTGTGCATTATGACACACTGCTCGCGATTTAACACCCCCCACCACAGACATTATGTGGTCTCCCTGTGCGTCTTAAATATCCTCCCAGAATCAAAAGCAGTCTTGCACATTTATTAACTTCAATCCAAACTGGCCCTATAATGTGACTATTGCTGGGAATTTTTTTTTTTATAGTTTTAATAGTGTGGAGAAGGATTGGAACATCTGACAGCTGTAAATTTTGTGTTGTCACGAGAACAAGAATAGATGGGAAATCTTCCAAAGAGGACACTAGATCTTGTAACCCTGGGGGATTTCCCTCTTTGGTGTTTTGCTCTCACATCCTGATGTGGCCATCAGGCAGAAGTGGATGTCAATGGGACATAGATGTGTTTATAACCCTCCCTTATACTATCCAAAACTAAACAAACCAACAAAAAAAAAAGGTTTTGCCTTCAGTTCTACTTTAATGTACAATGTTGAAAAGACCATTGTCACTAGAGGTTTACAGACACTTACTGAACCTTTGCTGCTGGTAAGAAACATCCTGACTAAACAAAGATCTTCGGTTTTGCACATTAACATTGTGATTCTGTTTTGAAATGGAAAATCACGTCATTAAATTACCATTTTGTTCCCTCAGACTCATCTCAGTGTTTGTGCCTTTAATGTGATCCCTTGCCCCAACCGCTGCAGCACCAAACTGATCCGCAAAGACTTGCCAGACCACATGCAGCACGACTGTCCTAAGCGCAAAGTTCGATGTGAATTCTGTGGCAGTGATTTCACAGGAGAGGCCTATGAGGTAAGTGAACTTCTACAGCCAGCCCTTTACTGATTGTTTCTGTATGTCCCAGTACATATGATCATATGATATTGAGATTATATATTTTTTTAAACTGAACTCCCTGACAAATAAATCCAGAGTCTAAAGGACTTGCAGTTTCTGTACAGCTCTCAGCTCAGCTTCCCTGAACTTCTTGTTGAGTACAAGATCATGAGGGACAGACACTGTCTCTCTACTAACTTGTTGAAGGGAGCAGGGGACTGGGTTGCCCTGCTGTGCCTGTGTGTTTGGAGACCCTTACAGTTTAGTAGCACCATAGGACCCTACAAGAGAAAGGAGCCACCCTAAAACATTATATTAGGGCCAGTGATCAGGGGACCAGCTGATTCTGCAGGAAACTAGAACTTTTAAAAATCAAGGAGCAGCATCCATTGCAAGTGATTTAATCAGCATTTGAAATAGTTTTAAAACCTTTTGACTTTATAATCACTTAAAATATATTTTTATCCATTAAGTCCTGAGTGTTTACACAACCCTTTCAGACAGCACAGCCAGGCCAGTGACCTGATTTTACTGTACAACAGTTGGGCAATACAGCTAGGTCACCTCCATCTCCCCAGCCTGTGACTGGACTGTAAAAGATCAGCAGACTGATGAATTCATTCCTCTGCTCACTCTGCTTTCTCCTCCTGTCACTCTGTCCCTTGTCAGTATATTTGCATGCAGTATAACAGATTTGCTCCCAGTGCTGCACCTTCTTCTTGCAATTTGAATTTTACTGTACAGGGGATTACAACAGGCTCAACTAAAGTCCCATTATTCAGTGCACAACTTGTTGTCTCCGGAAGAAGGTTGGATCGCTGCTGGTTACATGATTCAAGTGAGGATGGGGAGTTTCTTACGCCATGTCTTTGTTCAGTCTTTAGAAAGTAATT
>NW_017306449.1:43579-113526 GCF_000935625.1 Nanorana parkeri | reverse complement strand
GAGATGTGTTTTATTTTTTGTTGCCCTTAAAAAAAACAAGATGACCGTACATTTCTTTGTTGGAATTATATCCATATGTTCCAGTAAACATTTACACTTGAATGATTGTATTTAATCCTAAATTTCCTATGTTTGAAACCATATAAGGCAGTTTGGTTTACCCCTGGAAATCCTTGTAATGCAGGCCACTACTTCTGAGCCCCCTTCCTGGCCTAATATTTCACATTTCCAGCTAATGACTTACACATTTACAATTTGGAGCGATAATCTTTGATGTATTAGCACTGTCAAACATTTAAATGCCTCTCATCTTTCTCACGCTGAGTACATCGTGCCCGTTTGTCTCAGCAGAGAATACTCCAATGGTTCTGTGCTTTAACCCGTTCCAACCCTCTCTTCCTCTAGGAACACCAAGGCTGCTGTCCTCAAGAGAGCGTTTATTGTGAGAACAAGTGTGGCGCTCGTATGATGAGACGTGTCCTGTCCCAGCATTCCCTGTCGGAGTGTCCCAAGCGTACTCAGCCATGCCCTTACTGCAGCAAGGAGTTTGTATTTGACACTATTCAGGTAATAATTATAGTGGGTTCTTATAATATGGAAGTGATTATGATGAAGAGTGCAGCCATGTTCTGGGTGAATCAAAATGTACCCTTCCAGTTCCTTATGAATCGACAACATGTCTTGGGTATTAGGCACAATTGCCTCATGTTGTGCTGATGTTGGTGGTCCCCAATGATTTCATAGGCCACTTTAATGAGTATTGACTGGTCTGCTGCCTCTGTTTTGGGAATTCCATATGGACAGGAAAATTTTAGTGTTTACATGTATGACTGGAATGTTAAACTCTTCAATGATTTAGGGAAGACGGATTCTCTTCCTCTCTATATATACATATGGTATTCCTAAAATGCCTACGTTTAAGGTTTGTAATAATTTTGAACTTTGCTATGACATGTTTTTAGTGCGAGTCATAATGAATGGTTGTGGGTTCCTGACACTGACTCCCTGACTAGGCCCCAAGCTATCTGTCATCTAAGCCCAGCTACCTCCAAAAAATAATTTCTGGAATATACATCTTAGTTTTGCTATATTCAAACGTTGTTTGATCTGGCCCTATTTGTAACTAGCATCTTAAGAGTTACATATATTTTCACTCTGTATAGAAAAGGCATACACTTTATTCCATTCCTGTAAATCATGGCCGCATCTATTTACTAACACTAATTACGGCAGGAAGACACTGAAGGTGACAGCTTGTCATTACAGGAAACTGCAGACAGCTGCTTTGTGGAGGTTACGTAGTAATTTACATGCATGAAGTAATGCAAAAAGGTTTTCAGCTTTGTAAGCGGATGGTTTCCTTCAGAGATGGCCCAGCCCCAAGCACCAAGATTACAAATGGCCCTTTTCCTTCACACACTCACAGTTCACTAAAAGGGCCCCTTTTTCTCTTCAAACCTCAGTGTAGACACATTGGTAGCTGTTCTTTCTCTTGCTTTCTTTATCCTCCCTCCCCACCAGCTACCATGATCCTCTAGTTAATAATATATGTAGTGACTTCTTCGTACCCTTCCAAAATTATGAATTTAACCATTTTGCATTGCATTTTGTGTACTGCTGCTAAGAATTCTTGTAAAACAATGACTGTGCTGTAAGCCCAAACATTATCTGAATTAGTGTATGATTGAATTTTATTTTTGCAGAGTCACCAGTGCCAGTGTCCTCGGTACCCTGTCTCCTGTCCCAACCAGTGTGGCATTGCAAATGTTGCCAGAGAAGACCTGAGTGGGCATCTAAAGGACAGTTGCAGTTCTGCATTAGTGCTCTGCCCTTTCAAAGATTCCGGATGTAAACACAAGGTGAGACATCAATTTAACATACTCATTTTATATGAAATTGCACAATATCTGCCCATTACATTCTACTATCTTCTAAAGTAGTGGTTAAACAAAGGTTGATCATAAATATGTGTTCTCAGCCACAGATACAGAATAGCAAGTTCATATTTGTATCATACCTAACTGGAGATTACATTATACATATTATATAATATATATGAATAATTATATATAAGTGAATAGCTTATGTTGGCTTCTTTTTATTGATAAAGTGAAAAAAGCAGTGGTGTTTCATAACACATAGTAACCAGTAATGTCTCAGCTGATTTTCTGGTTGGTGTGGGTCGCCGCATACTGTCGCTCTGTGTGCTATTAAATCAATTTCTTAAAGTCCTTGATATTGCAGATTCGCTTAGATGCCTGCAGCTTCAATCACCCACTGGTTTTAGATCTCAGTGGGATTCCAATACTATGAATCTTTGAACCTTCGCTTCCAAGTCTACCCACTTACCACAGAAACGATCACTCCTTCATTCATTTTACAATAGAAAGAGTGTAGCTGTGGAGTAAGCGGACTCATTTGCTACAAGAGGAAGATTGAGATAATGCGGCAGAGTTGGGCAGTGCCTTGATCTCAGCAGGAGGACCTTATCACAGAAGCTGCTGATGCTGTAACATCTAAAGCAATGTTCAGTTTTGAACTGACCGCTTAAATAAGTTAAGAACTAGTAGTTACCTAACATGAATATTTGAAAATAATTTTCAGTTCCTTTTATTACTGTTAAGTCACGTAAAGGATGCAAATATATAACTGATTGTAAATTATGAATCTTTTACATCTGCCAGGTGTGTTTGTTTATGCAATTTCTCAAAGGAACTTTTATATTCCATTGAAGTTTATCTAAGCCCAGGAACAAATACCGTATGTTATATATTACATCCTCAGATGTGGTGGCTGCATTATTTTTTCTGGGGTTTTTTCTCATTTTTTTTTCACCTGGTGAGCGTGCCAGTAGCACATTTCATAGACAATGCTCACTTGCTGCGCTGAATCCATGTAGAAGCAGCTTTGTCGTCCTACGAAAGGACTACAGAAATTCTTTATAAAAGTGCAGGTGTTTTTACTCAACAGAGAGAATCGGGAATAGTGCTAACTGATAATAGTCAGCACAGAGAGCACCAAAAGTGATATGTTTACAAGATTTCTGGCAGGATTTACAGGTATTTTTTGCACTAATTGAACAGATATAAGAAAATTCTTCGGTGGTAGATTTTCCAGACCTACAGTTCAGTGTTAGAGTGTACATATACTTTAATGTAGGATACGTAATTATGTTTATATGTTACTTTGCTAAACAGGACTGTTAGCCTAAAGGTATGAAAGACATATTAAAAACAAAGCTAATTTTGTTGTGTCTCAACTTGCATTTTAGTGCCCCAAGCTTGGCATGAGCAGGCACCTGGAAGAGAATATGAGGTCCCACCTCAGTATGATGTCTTCTCTGGTAAGCCGGCAAAGACAGGAGATTCAAGACCTGAGGAAGCAGGTGGAAGAGTTATCTGTGAGCAGTGAAGGGGTTCTTATCTGGAAGATCAGTGACTACTCTCGCAAACTGCAGGAAGCCAAAGTCAGAGGCAACTTTGAGTCATTTAGTCCACCCTTCTACACGCACAGATATGGCTACAAGCTCCAGGTTTCTGCATTCTTGAACGGGAATGGCAGTGGCGAAGGCAGCTACCTTTCAGTGTACATTAGGGTCCTTCCTGGAGAGTATGACAGCCTACTAGAATGGCCTTTCTCCTATCGTGTTACTTTTTCCCTTCTTGACCAGAGCGATCCATCGCTATCCAAACCCCAACACATCACTGAAACTTTCAACCCTGACCCCAACTGGAAGAACTTCCAGAAACCAAGTGGCTCCCGAAATTCCTTGGATGAAAGTACACTTGGTTTTGGATACCCTAAATTTATCTCACATGAGGACATACGGAAACGTAACTATGTACGCGACAACGCTGTATTCCTTAGAGCATCTGTAGATATCCCTCAAAAGATAATTGCATAATCACAGAGCTTGGACTTGTAAAGAGGAATCGTAGACTCTTGTTAGAAATTAGTAGTGTTTTGGTTCATTTTTTACTGTTCATGATCACTACTAAAGATGCTCTAGCTCTACAAAAGAGGATGGTAACAGAAGAACTGCAAACATCTGGTCCTCTAGACAGTGGTTTTGAGTCAATATTTCTAGCCAGTCATTTTGAGTTAACATGACCAAGTCAACTGTGATGCCTTGTGAAAAACGGTGATTCACTGCACCAATCATGCTTTTTTGGGGGGGATGATGTTCCTGAATAAACAGGAAAAAGTGTATATGACCAAAATGTTCACCTTTTTGTTCTTCTCTTTGGGAACAGTGTGACAACCGCTGCAATAGTCTAAAACTGCCCCGTGGCATTTAACAATAACACATCAGGTGCCTATATTGAACAACATTCCTTTGCACCACACAACAGTGGATTTTTACATTTGGTTGGTGCAATATATCTAAACATCCTGGCACCAAGGGATAACTGGTTTAACTGTGAGATGTGGAAGGCTCTGCTAGGCATTTATGTTGTTGTTGAGGTCAACAGCAGTTTTTACCTGAGAGCTCGTCACTCAGAACTAAAGGCCAGGTGTTACGATGAAGCCAAAGTGTCCAATCAGAGTGAGGACTGTGAGGTGTGCCCCATGCAATAGAGCAGAGGTGGGTCTACCTCAAGAATATTTGTGGTGCTGGAGTCCTGTGCTAGGATGCATATTTAACTGATAACTTGAATGAGTCTTTTGGCTACAAAAGGGTCAATGTAAAGAGAAAAACAAGTAAAAGCCAATAAGTTCTCAACAACAAATGCAAAATGCCACGTGACAAAGTGGGACCGTATCTTGGGGCTCTTTTCCTCAAGAAGCCTGCCGGGGGTTATTTGTATATCATGTGGCCTCCAGTGGCAGCAAGATTTTCTACTCTAAATTTTATAGCCTTTTTACTCCTTTTTGTAATTGACCGTTTGATAATTAAATGTGCGGGACAGCTTTGGGATTTGATTCTGACGATTTCTTAGCTGGGGTGTTCTGTTACTGATCAATTGTATGACCGGAATGCTTTGTCTGATGTGACGTGTCTAATGGGAGTGCTGTGGCACTAAATGATCTATACATTTCACTGAAACTATTCTGGCATATCAATCCATAAGAGACATGCACAGCACTCTTCTATTATTGGCCTGTTCTCAAAATTGAATTATATCGCACATAAAACAGACATTTGATGACAATGTATACTAATGATCACTTTTTGTGGGATACTGTGACGGTTTGGCAGCCACCTGGAACCCTTTTATACTTGTATAGAAAGTGTTGCTGCTGCTGTTTTAAACACAAGTCCACAACCCTTCAAGGTAATATTTATTAAGTTAAATTAAATCTTTAATGACAGAAAAATGAATGCTGCCATTGCTGATCACTTCTGAAAATGCTAGTTTCCTAGATTTCACAGATACTTCTATCATTGATCTAGAATATGTATGCAGGTAAAGGAATTCTGACTCTCCTGTGTACTTGTTCCTGGTTAGTGACTCTAACAGGGTTATTCACAAAAGGGTGAAGAGTTTGGAAAAGGCAGGAGAAGGGAACAATTTAGGCCATTTGGAAAAATTCTCCAATTCAGGTCACTTTCCAGTTCGGGTATTTTGGAATAGATTGTTCACTTCTCCTGCCTTCTTCAAACTCTTTACGCTTTTGTGAATAACCTTGTAAAAATTAGGGCTTGTGTGAACATGTCTGTTGAGCTGTGTTTTTCTGCAAACCACCTGCATGTATGGTATAAACAACAGGGCATATAGCAAAATTGGTGTTGTATATGCCCTGTTCACACCCTACATGTGCGGTGGTGTGCAGAAAAACACAGCTCAGCGGACATGGTGTAAACAAGCCCTTAAAGCTAAGCAGTCATAATAATGGCCAGGTAAGTAGCATTTTCAGAAGAAGGCCTTCAATGGCAGCCCACGTATTTCTCTTATGAATGGTTTACTGTTGTAAATCGGCCAGTAAACTGCTCATACTCTCCTGCTGTTCTAAAGTCAACAACTCTACCCAGTTTCCCTTTGAGTTTCAGATAAGCTTGGTCAGCTAGATAAGGGGCAGCCTTTTTTCACATGATAGTGGTACAACATTGCAACCTCCCTGATGTGCTCCAGTGTATGTGAACAAAGAAAGAGAGCAGATCCTGAACCAGAGAACAACGCACAGGCTTGCCTTCTTATAAGCTCCATTTCAAAGCTTTTCAGAGTATCACATCTACTATATGGTTGTAGCTAGCAGGGCTGCCAAAGTGAAAATAAGGTGGGCTGCGAGTTGATGCAATTGTGAAATGATGTTGGATTGGAATATTCCATTAACTGTTTGTCAGGACAGAATAAAAGAAGTAGCATCAGAAAGATGAGGCTGTCTTGCTAACTATACCAAAGTACCATCTGACTATTGCAGTGACACTATTGGACTGTGTGACTTGCATGCAGTGTTTATGGGTTCCAACACCATTGATTTTATAACTAGCACCAGGTTATGTCAACAGGCGACAAATGAATGGGTGAGATATAATGCTGACTGGAGCCTATCTTTAGGAAGGTCAGCATTGTCAATGAGTCAATCGCCTGTCCTCAGGTAGTAGACACAACCTCTTTCTAGTTCTGTGAGTTGGCAGCCTTCCATATGGCTGGTCTCAGATCAGTAGGTACTTGGTTATTACCAGAAAAGCAGTTTAGATCTGTATAATGATAATTTTGTCAAACCTACCGTGTTTCCCTGAAAATAAGACACTCTTACATATTTTTTGGCCAAAAAAAGAAACACACTAGGTCTTATTTTCGGGGTAGGTCTTATTTTCGGGAAACACGGTAGTTAACTTTCAGAATATTCTGCATTATCCCAGAATAGTAAAACGGTAAACAAAATTGTCTAAATTCTGACATCCATTCATACCTTTTTTTTTTACTGCTGAAGTGCCAATAATAAATGTATATCCAGCGCTGTACAATACAGTGAAGGTGCTACGAGGAAATGATCGAATGACTTATGTAGAAAATCTGGAACCTATTGACCATTCTATATCTAAAAACATAGTGTGATGGATCTGGCAACTGTGATATTGATGTTCTATATTGTGTCTGTCTGAATTCTCATTTTGTTGTTTTTTTCTTATTTATTGTCTAAACAAATCTCTGTTGAATGAAGAATTAATGTATTGGATGGGAAGGGGTGGCTGATTGCCTTTTATACTTTTGTATAATAAATCCTCTCCATATTAAATTTCACCTGTCTGTGTATTTTATAGCTGCTAGAGGTTTACAACTCAAAACCTAACCTGTAAACTTGAAGGGGAAGATGGACACTGGAGAGCTGCTCTCCAAGGGTGGCTCTGTTGCTCCTCCACAGAGTGGAGCCAACCTAGGACAGGAAGAATGTTACTGGCTAGATCAAAATAAAGGAACCAAAGCCTAAAAAAAGAAAACTAATGCAGATACCACATTAAAGGAGACCTATGAGGTGAGTGCTTTTCACTCACCTTATAGTTCTAGCCGACCTGTGACAATGAGACTGTCACAGGTCGGCTCAGATCGGGAGGTGAGCGAACAGATACCGGCGTTCGCTCACCTCTCGATCCTGTCACGGCTCTCTGCCAGCGCTGACTGGCGGAACGGACGGGGGAGGGGGGGCGGGTAAAGCTGGCTCTGCCTCTAGATAGGCAGAGCCAGCTGTCGATCACACAGCTGGGCGTATCCCGGCACAATTGGGCGCGGGGGGCGGGGGGGGGGGGGGGGGGGGGGTAAAGCTGGCTCTGCCTCTAGATAGGCAGAGCCAGCTGTCGATCACACAGCTGGGCGTATCCCGGCACAATTGTCGGGATCCGCTTCAGCTGCGGCGTCTCAGTATACCGCGAGCTGTAGCTACAGCTCGCGGTATACTGAGCCTAGGGTGTCGGGAGGACGCTAGTTTGTGTCCTCCCGTTACCCTAAGGAGAACTATGGGGAAAAGCTTTAACCCCGTAGTTCTCCTTTAAGAAATTGGTAAGATGCAATAGAATTACATTTTAGATTTTGGGTTTAGATACGCCTTATGGCGTAAGAGGTCTTGGATAGACCTCTTCCAGGATTATGTCCAGGATTGCTGTTTTGTGACATATTATATCATAGGCCACATCTTTTACTGCCCCACATCAAGGCTTCCATTGCTAAACTCCTGATGAAAATGCTAGTCGCCTGGCTGTTGTGCTGAGCCAATGGCTTCAATATATTATGTGTTATTTACCAGGGAAAAAAATTGCAGATCAGGAAGGTCAGAATTTCCCAATGTGTGTGCTTGCTGCAGGTCAATACCTCAGTGTTCTACAGCAGTAAGCCCTGGTTCACACGTAGGCGTATTGCATATGCGCGATTCGCGGTAAAAAAAATGCGCGACAAACGCGCGTTTCCGAGGGCTACTTGGCTGTATCCCAATGGAAACTCGCAACAAAAACGGCCCAAAGAAGTACATGTACCTTTTCAGGCGTGGGCCGTTTTGTAGCGTGTTAGGGATGGTCTGAAATACGCCAAGGTGTGAACCAGACCCATTGAATACAATGGGATTTAGATGTTTGAGCGTTTTGTAGAGCGTTCGTCGAGCGTAGAACGCGCTACAAAACGTTCAGGTGTGAACGAGGGCTAAGGTCAGCATGAGGCCAGGGAAACTAGCATTTTAAAAAGAAGACCACAATGGCAGCCTCCACATTTCTCTCTTGGCATGTTTCCTTTAATGTATTGCAGTTAACGGAATCCGTTTGAAAGGAAGAAGTCAGTTTCCTGGAAGCACATTCATATGCTGCGTTCATAGTCGAGAACACAGACCTTTACTGTGCAAGTCTGCTCTCTGGGAGAGGACAGGCTCTGCCACAAATATCTTTCTTCTGTTCGCTTGATGAACATATGCAAATGATGTAACAGACATCTGAAGAGCAGCTCCTGTCTTTACCTACAAAACTGAAATACTGCTGTCTATGGGATTATCCCTTATACAGCCAGATCTCATGTCCTTTATTACCTTCTTTTCTGTACAATTTTATGAATGCATTAACTACATTTAAATGCAATGACAATAGTATTCAGTGTATGTAATAATAGAAACAAATGCTGAATAGATCAAAAAGATATACAACACATTACTGATATGGTCTGTCTACAACACTGCCACTTGCCAAGTTGGGATTTATATGTTATAAAACAGAAGGCACAGTACCACGATGGCTCAGTCAAAGTTTCAAGTTATAATTTCCCCCCTCCATTCAGCCACTGGGAGCAAAGTCCTTTTAGGCATAAGGAAGCATGTAACTAACGCCCTTCCTTTCATGTGACCGCACTAGTGCTTGGTGGTTGGCCCAACGTCTTATGAGGGCATAGAGACAGTCCTCAACCCTGTGTAAGCTCCAGCTAGAACAAATTGAAGCTTGTAGAGCAGGGGCGTAACTAGAAATCACAGGGCCCCATAGCAAAATTTTGTATGGGGCCCTGTGATTTCTAGTTACACCCCTTGAAGAGCCCACATAGCTCACCTGAGGGTGACCCTGCAGAGCCCACCATAGACTATCTATGGTGGGCTCTGCAGGGTCCCCCTCAGGTGGGCTGGTTCCTTTGCCAGGCCCCCCCCCCGGGCCCCGCCTCCTCCCCGCCACGTCCAGCCTCCTCCTCCGCCGCCGCTGCTGACTCTCATTGACTCAGCAGCGGCAATGGAGAAGAACGCAGCGCTGCACAGATCACGTTGATCTGAACAGCGGTGCGTTCGAACCCACAGCGACCCAGGCGGCCCGCACGGTATCAGGGGGGTGTCCTGGCCCCATAGCGGCCGCGTGGGACACTATGGCTATTGTTACGCCACTGTTGTAGAGGGCTTTTTTGCTTGCTCTTGGTGGCTGAATGGGGCTGTGTGAGAGCAAGGGCAAGTTGAGTATATGTTGCTGGAAATGGGGACATTAAAGTAAGCTTGTTGCTTAGCCCTGCATGGACAAAACACAGGTTAAGGATGAGTCATTCAACAAAAATACTAGACAGGTAGTCCAAAGTGCCCCAACATATATCCACTTGAGGAAAAACCCAAGTTTTGTTGAGAAAAAACAAAACCCTCCAGGTAAGCTATATTCATGTCAAGGATGTTGCAAAATGTTATTGCAGGTTTTTGCATGCTCTAGTTCCAAAAACATTGATGCAATCTAGGGGCTACACTGGTGATTTATTACCTTTACTACTGAGAGATAAGCATAAGCAGTCTTCTCATTAGTAGCACATTGATATCAGTATACTGCACGTGAGGCAACTGCCAATGTGTTGCAGTTGCCTCATGTATAGCTGTTCTGTTTCAAATGTTGCTATATGCAAAGGACATGCCTCCTGAGACCCAGTGTATGTGGACAGTATGGCGACTTGCTGACTCAACAAAATCCACAGACAGTTAAACTTTCAAAAATGACAGAAGTATAAACTAGTATAGTTTTATTTCACCTTAATACATTACAAATACATTTTTCGAGACAAAAAGATGACTTCCTAAGCATGACTCTGCAATCTTACTAAGCATCACGGTGAGGCTGGAACTGTCTAGCTGATGGGAAACATACCAAATGCACAAAAAATCAACAAAAAGTGTCAGCACCGTAATGAGATTTATTCATCATTGTAGCCCTACCCTTATTCTTTTCCTTAAACTGACTCCTAATTGCAAGGATTTAACATTAAAGGAGAACTATGGGGTTAGGGCTTTTCCCCATAGTACTCCGAAGGGTAACGGGAGGACACAAACTAGCGTCCTCCAGTTACCCAAAGCTCAGTATACCGCGAGCTGCAGCTGAAACGGATCCCGACAATTATGTCTGGATCCGCCCAGCTGCGTGAGTGACAACTGGCTCCGCATATCTAGAGGCAGAGCCAGCTGTACCCTCCCCCGTCCGTTCCGCCAATCAGCGCTGGAGGATCGGACAGGGGATGGGAGAATCCAGTCACTCCCCTATCACGGCTCTCTGCAGTGACAGGATTGAGAAGTGAGCGAGCGCCGGTATGTGTTCACTCACTTCCCGATCTACTGAGCCAACTTGTGACAGTTTCATTGTCACAGGTCGGCTCAGATTATGAGGCTGAGTGAAAAGCACTCACCTCATAGTTCTCTTTTAACACAAACAGCCGCCTCAGGGTAAACTATCTCACCAAAAATGAAGCTCCTGGTGTTTGTAATTTGACTTCAAGCTCCAATCAGTCTTTCATGGGAAGTCATTTGCCAGTCATCGGAGATTAGATATCTGCGGTTATTTTGTACACGGTGTACAAAACAACCTCTGGTTGCCATGATTGGAAGAAAGTTTAAAAGGTTTTGGCAGTTTTAGAAAATCATAGCAGCAGCAGATGAAAATGTAAAATTAATTTTTAATAACTTTGAAATACAAAATACCTTTTGTGACAGTTTTCATCAGCTTTAAAGGAAATTTGTGCTTCCAGAAATTCATAGGCTGTCATTGCTAACCTTCACGTAATGCTGATCCAATTGCTTCGGTTGTGTCTCTGACCCAAAACAAGTTTGCAGCAAGTGAAAGTTAAGTTTACAACTGTGCAAGATTGAAGGGGAGGCGGGAGTTCCCCATTCTTAAAAAGAAAAAAGAAAAATTCTTAAAAAAGAAATGCAATAAAGCTGGTCCCTTTTCCACATTTTGTTTCTATAGACAATATTTGCAACTTCTCTTCTTTACAGTCTCACGCGGTCCCTGTCCCAGACACTGCAGGTCACAATAGAAGGGTATTGGCAACAGAGACAATGCTATCAATCTAAAAGGCAGTGGGCAGGAATTGGTTTGGGGGCGGTGCTGTCTGCAAGCTACAGGCTAGTAAATACGCAGTAACAGAGCTGATAACCACACCCCCACACCATCTTCTCATGCCATTGTAGTACAACCAGGCACAGCCTACATGAGAGTGGCAACTATGCCCTTTAATCAAGGTCGGTGTAGCATTTTTGCCACCCCATTACAGGAAGCTGCATTAGGTGGCCTTCACTGGCAGGATCAACAGGTATTTCTGGGACTTTGCAGGGGGACTAACAGAAACTGTAAGTGTAGATGGACTTATAATTAAGTGCTGCTGTAGCCATTACTGACCTCTCCTGCTGGAAATACCACTTAGCTGCCACGCTAATCCAAAGGCTTGTCACTGACCTGGAAAAAGTATGCAGATCAGGAATTTGGACATCACTCTGACTTTTTGAGTTGCATGCTTGTTCTGGCTGTAGATTTAGAAAATCTTGAAGCTAGAGGTGACTAGGCAGTTGGTGTTTTGTGGAGGTCAACAATGCCATTCTCCATATTGCTGTAAGTAAGGCTTCCAGTTGTATTTGAGTCCAATATAATTCAGGTTTCCTTTAAATGCTGATCCATCTTATAAATGAGATGGACCACCTCTGAAACCACAGTATCAATGAGCTCTCATTATCGGCAAATCTCTTGCCTGGACAGACTGGATAAACCTGTGCAATTTTGGCCCATAGACACAGAACAACAGACCAGTCCAGCAAAAAAAAAAAAAACCTACCTTTTAATTTGTTGGAATACTAATTTACCATACAATGCTGTCTGCAAGCACCTATAAAATGCCTGTGCACAAGAACATGTCATTTCAGCAGTAGTAAATAATGTCAGAGCTCAGTCTAGTCTGTAAGTTTGGCTTTATGTTGGGCAAATCTGCTTTGACATGATTAAAGGGAAGCTAAACATTCTTTCTTTTTGTAATTTCAGCTACAGTAGGGAATTATTATTATTATACAGGATTTATATAGCGCCAACAGTCTGTGCAGCGCTCTACAATATAAGGAGGACATTACAGTTACAATACAAATGAAGACAAGATGAGTTAGGAGGCCCTACCCATGAGAACTTACAATCAAATGGATGGAAATGGATAAGCCCCTGTCAGGTTCTTTTTTGTCTTCTGTGTTCCACTGGAGAAAATTCATCTCACTTCCTGTCCCTTATTCCTGCTGAATAGACCAAAATTCAAGTTCTGGGTGGCCCTGTCAGCACCACTTGGCTCCACAAAAGTTGACTGCAAAGGCAACTGAGTCTGGTGAAGAATTGTTGGCTGAAAAGTGACAGTATCCAATCCTCCATCCACACTGTTTAGCTGGGATGGGAGAATAGATTGGTTACTCCAGTTTAGACAGCGGGGCTAAATGGAAATACAATCTCTACATGTACGGTCAGTCTTAAGCTGGGTACACACAATTAATATAACACTTAACAGTGTGGATGAACAACTCTCCCGTCAGAAAACCAAACAGTGCATGCAGGTGACTGGATGCATACACCTATCGGCCAATGATTTTCCAACATGCTCCTAATGTTCAGACCAACGGATCAAATTTTGGCAGATTCCTGCTGAATCAGCCAAAATTTACGCCGTGTGTACCAAACTTTAGACTTCACAGGATGTTCTAAGAAATCTTTGAAGTGAGGGAAACCTACTCTCAGACAGTTGTCACCAACAATTGTCCCCTTTGGAAGATTTTCCCTCAGTTTCTATTTTGGGTTTCTCTATACTTTCGCTTCGGATGACAGTGGTCATTAGTGCAAACAGCATGAATCTCCCTAGCCATTCTTTCAAAAAAACGTTTACGTTTTGGCTTTAAATATATTTTGAAAGGTGAATGATTTAATGCTCATGTATTTGCGTTCTGAAGGGCACAGCACGCATGATATTCATGTTTTTTTATTCCACTGATCAACAAGTTGACATCAATCCTGTGAATGGTAGGTGGGTCTGCAAGGATTCTGTGAGAAGAGATGCCTATGCATCAAAGCCTGCAAATTGCTGCAGGCTGTATTCACCCAACCAACCACTTATGCACTGAGTCATTCTGCTAAATGCAGTATTTCATCCCTTAGCAATGTTTTGTTGATTGGTTAGATAAGAAGTATCTAATTTATCCTAGAATTCATTGTTTCCTGCCATAAAACAGTAAGTGGTCTCTTACCCCCCCCCCCCAGAGCCCGGTTTTCAGTATTAACAGAATTACATTTTTATTTGTTTGCATTGCTTTGCTGACAGTACCCATCCAAAAATGTAAATAAAATTGATATAAGGGTGATCAATGCTGATAAAAGCCCAAAGATGCTGTAAACCCATTAAAAAAAGGCAGTTGCTACTTTGGTGTCAAATTGTATGCCTCTTTTAGGGTGGGTGGCAGGCTAGTAAAGCCGCTCTGAAAAGATTGTTGGTGGAACGATTTTCAGAGGGCAGTAGAGCAATGCCTGCCCTGCATTCAGGAGGTGATACTGCCGCCCCGAGTGCTGTTTCTTTTTTTTCTCTGTTTTTTTTCCCCCAACGGGAATTATCAATGGCAAAACCACTCCCCAACTGCGTACACAACGGGGGTGGGGAGTGGGTGGTTGTGGTAAGAACGGGGAATCAACTGCCTGTTTTACTGCCCTATTTCTGCCCATCTCAACAAGGCCTTTGTGAAAAAAAAATTACCATAACAATGCCTTAAAATCCACATTCAAGCAGAAAAGTGTCATCACAAAGGCAATAGTAAAGAATAATAAAAAAATTGATGGAATCAGTAAGGGCCCATTCATGCCAGTGGGTGTGCGTTCTGTATAATGCATGCCCACTGGTTTGCGTTGTGTAGGGGTGGTGCAATGCATTATTACAACTCATTGGTTTTTCTTTTTACTTTATTAAAATGTCAAAAAATGTATTCCATTAATTTGTATGTGCTGCAACCTACTTTTTTCAATAACTGAAACAATAGGACATGGGTAGGCAACGTCGGCACTCCAGCTGTTCCATGTGTCATGGTTGCCTACCCCTGCAATAGGACATAAGTCAAATTCTCTTGTCTTTCCCTTAGCTTATAGGTTATGTAAGAGCCAGACTGAGCTGTCTGTGACAAGCCCTGTAAGGAAGTAACCTGCTGTATTAATCATCTTGTTGCATGTCACTGATACATCAATGATTGCTGATTATACTGTTATTGCTCATGTGATGAGTCATGCATAATTGTGTAACAACCATTTAAGAAAAAAGCAATTACACATTAACATGATAAGAGTATATCTAATTATAAGGGCTGGTGCAGGTAGCTGTGTGCAGGTGCAAAGATGTTACAATCAAGAGGTATTTGCCTCAAGCTAACCAAACCTTGAAGCCCATCATTAGACCTGCTGTAAATGGAAGCTGGATAGAGATCATGTCATTCAGCTCCCAGGTGCCCTAGATAAACAAGAGGTCCCATAGGATCAATAAAGACTGGCAGATCCCATAGGAGACATCAGGATCTGCTCGTCCTCCATGTGACATCACTCTGTGCTTGTTACAACACTATTCCAGTATGCAGCAAAAGGACAGTACTTGTTTTCTATGAAAAGTGGGAAGATCAAAGCTACAGGGGCATTTCTGTACTCACCATCGCCATGTGTTGACATAGGTGAAAGGAACCCAGTGAAATCCGTTTTTTCTTCCAAAAAAGATGGGAGAAGAACAATACAATTTTGTACAAATCAGTCAATTATGTTGAGAATTTAGGTAAAAAGATTACTTATTGTAGGTAATTATTGTACACAGGCACAATAAATACCTACAATAAGTAATCTTATTTGTGTCCTTAGCCTTTTTGTCACCTGAGGCCGGCTGGGGCAGGGGGTTGTGGTGGTCCACAATCATAGCAGCGGGAGGTAGGTAGTGGAGACAAGGATGCTCTGGCCGGCGTCCCGCTCAGCTCCTGGCAACCAGTGATGTCACTTGTTGCCAGAAGATGGGTGGGATGCCGCTCAGAGCTTTCTAGGTTGCTAAGAGCTGGGTAGGGAGATGTGTGTGGCCAGAAAGGGATGCTCTGGCCAGAAAGGGGGCAGCAGATTGCACATCAGTCCTTGCCCTCAAGGAGCATCCAATCTAAGGTCCTCATCTCATATATACTAGGGTCAATGAATGAAGAGCATGCAAACTCTATGCAGACAGCACCCTATTCAGATCTGGATTTAAAACACGTTCCACTGAGCCACTAGTGAACTACCGTGACCACTGAGCCACTAGCATGAGCTTACTGGAAAGCTGGCCATACATTACTATTGTTTTAATCAAAGCGTTTTACTTTTTTGTGAGATTTTTTTTTTCTGTACCATTCAACAGAAAAGGAGTATGTGTGGTATAGATTGGTCACACACTAAAACTGGCCACACTTATACTGGACTGTCTGTACAATCTATGGGGTTTACCTGTAATGATACAAAAGAAAAGAAAATATTGTAAAAAATGTAATAATAGATTGTAATGTGTAGGCCAACTTCCAAAAAAAGTGTACTACTATCCCATCCAACGTTCTGCACACATCTGATCATATACTGTAAGAGCCTACATACAATTACCATTTTCTGACAAGTGTCTCTACAGTGAATAGATAGAAAGTCCTGGAGCAAAAGGCAAAAGAATAGGCGAAAGGACGGCATGACAGGGTGGGCAGGCAGTCAGGTAGAGAAAGGGTTAAGTTAGCCTAAGGAAGGTGCTCGGGTGTCACTTACCGTGATTGGCTGGGTCAAGTGGTCCAGGAGGAGCATCCAGGGTGGTTAGAGCAGGAGGAGGGGTGATCCAGGCAGTTGGGAGTCAGCACAAGGTCAGTTCACTTCCCGCCCTCCCTCACGTTTTTTTTTTTGTTTGTTTGTTTACTGCTTGTTTTAATTCACTTGCTTGTCTTTCAGAGGCTGGATCTCGGTGGCGTTGGTTAGGTCTGCGCATGGCGGGCTACGGTGGCTGTGGGCTGCGTCCGTGGTGCGCGGCCCCGTTTGTTCTCTGGCGGGTTCAGCAGAGAGAGAGGTCAGAAATAGGTGTAGGAGGTCTCTGCTGTTACTTCCCAATGTTGTCCCTGAGTCGGTGGGTTGCGGCTAGGGGCCAGTGGTTTAAGGGGGTAAGCAGAGATCTTCGGTGGTTGAGTAAGTGGTGCCTGCGCAGACCTCACGCCAAAGAATAGGTTACAGAGAAATTGTTGTTTATGGTGATAATTAATGTTTGAACGGAAATTATATATTTAAAGATATTTTATAATAAACGGCTGCTACAGCCATTTTATATCCAACCTGGTGTGGTCCATTATTTAAGGTGGGCATGGGTCATGGAAGGGTTAAGGGTTGTAGTCAGCAGTGGGTGGTTGGGTCATAGGACGGCTGTGCCTTACCCTGTCATGTACAATCCAATTGTGTGCCATCATCTAAAGACTGATCTATTACGCATCGGGTGTTGGTAATATTAAGGTATACAAATATTTTCTACATAGTTACTAATTTGCTAAAAATCACCATAGCAACCAACAAACCAATTAGCAATTGCTGCAGCCTTTCCTGCAGATCAAATGTGGTTTAACCCTTTCGCTGCCGGCTCCTGCTCTCTAGGGCCCATTCACACTACACTGTAACATTTTCATGTGCGGGCTGTGTCCGTTGTGTACTGATGGCTGGGTGGGGAGGGGGAACTGTGCCTTGTGCAAGGCTACATGTTAAATGTTTTTTTTTAAATCCCAAAATTACACTTTTTTTTAAATGAATGCAGCGCAGAGGAGTTGCGTTGCAGTGACAGATGCTAACTTCCGGGCTAGTGCTTGGGGGAAAATGCTGTATGTCTGCATACAGTATACACAAAGGAGTGAGCAATTATGACCCTCCAGCTGTGATTTAACTACAAATCTCAACATGCCTGTCTCTGGGAGTCATGTCTGTAACTCTCAGTTTTGCAATGCCTCATGGGACTTGTAGTTACACAACAGCTAGAGGGCTGAAGCTGCCCACCCCTGGTATACAACAACCCACCTCATGTCATCATTGCAGTGTGAACAGGGCACATAGAAAACAACTATTGTGCTCTGTTGGGGACCTGCATTGTTCTTGCACAGAGAAACGCAGGTACCTGCACATAGTGTGAACAAGCATTTACCCTCAGGTGGCTTGACCATTTTTGGGTGCGTTGTAGTAAATTGGCAGTCCATTTAAAATTAATAGGCTGCTTTAATGTAATTTATGTTAACATGCAACAGAAAAGCATGATGTTGCAATGCAGTGCAAAAGTGTGACACCTAGGGATGTCCCGATACCATTTTTTTCAAGACCAAGAACAAGTACGCCCCTCAGGTACTTGCCGATACCAATAAAGGAAATCACTTTTTTTTTTTTTTTAACTTTTTATCACTTTTTTAATTTATATTTTATTATCTTGTATTTTTTTAAATTTTATTTTCTATTTATATCACTTTGTTTTACCTTTTTAGCACTTTTCTAACAAGCCCCTATGTGATATCATTTGGAGGGAGGAAAAGGTGGCTGTGGGGATGGATTTTGGAGGAGGGTGGACTATAGAGCGGGGGTGGGGGGGAATGGATGAGCAGCCGAGCAACGGCTTCTCCCGCTCTACATTTAGACCTGCTTACCAGGGCTAAATTTAGAAAAAATGCATGTCCCGGGCGTCAGGCGGCAGCCCGCAGCTATTTCAAAATTTAAAGTACCGGTATCAGGACTTTATATCAGGGCATTTTCATGAGTACTTGTACTCATGAAAGTGCCCTGTATCGGCATCGATACTAGTATCAGTATCAGTGCATCCCTAATGACAGCAGCCTTAATGTTTTCTTTAAGCCAGGTTCAAACTTGCCCATTGCTTTATTGCATTCATGTCCATGTTGCAGCTCACTCCAGTGTGGCCAAAACTGCACTTCACTCTTTTATGGAAACACCTTGCATGGCAATGCACGGTAGTTTGTGAGAAGTTCGCAATGTGCGGTTAAATCAGAATAAGCAATTTTAGTGGGAGAGGAAACTGTACAACTCTGCAAAACTGAAGGAAAGGCTGGAGTTTATCTTTAAGGCTCCATTCACACTGGGGCGGGCTGTCTGTGCCTATTTGGCTGTACGAATATGCGTGGAGCCGCTCCACGCAGAAAAAACAATGCACTTCATTGTGCATTGTTCAGACTATTGCGGAGACCGCGCAGTACCCAAAATAGTGCAAGCGCGATAATCCGTGCAGTTGTTTCACATATAGCTTTTGCGTCCTGTGCGATCTTCCGCACGGAAAACCGTGCGGGAAACCCAATTGCTATATGTGAATGGAGCCTTACATTCCTTTTTTAAAATATAATAGTAAAGAACATATGATTTTCTAATGCGTATTTAGCTGTTGGTGTGGAGTTCTGCTTTAACACAACCCTAAAACTGTTTTGTGGACAGGCTGAAACAATATTACAATTATCATACCTTCAAACATGAGAAGTTGAGAAAGGGGGTCAGCCTAGAAAGGGAAAAACATGTGGCAAGTGCAGCGTGCTAGAGCAAAGGATGGGTGTAGCTACATTGCAATAAATTTTGGGTGTGGCCTAAAGGAACATAACTAAATATAAAAATCGGTGGTTAGTGGGAGGTAAGAAGGCCCTGTTGGAAGGGAAGGTGCTATAATGAGAACGCCTCCACCCATCTTAGATTAGCAATGTCGGCTGCCAAGTCTGAGTGGGAGTTACATATAGTTACATAGTATTTGAGGTTGAATGAAGACATACTGTAAGTCCATCAAGTCCAACCTATTGTGTGTGTGTGTATAGGTCCCTGAGTGTTCTCATTTTTAAGAGTACCTGTACCCCTGTACATTACGGTCTCTCAGGAAATCGTCCAAAAGCTTCTTGAATGATTCCAGACTATTTGCGGAAATCACTGCTTGAGGCAGCGAGTTCCAGACCCTAACCGCGCGAACTGAGAAGAACCCCCTTCGCCCCTTGTGTTTGAATTTTTTTTCTACCAGTTTTAAGCGGTGGCCTCTAGTCTTTGTTACGGAATTAATCTTAAAGAGTTTGTTGCTAATGAGTTAAGTAGCTCGGCAATATATTTCCCTGTTCCTTATTCTTCCCTGCTGCTATTACTGGCTAATCCTAGCTGTCAAAACTACAGCCAGGACTTGTTCAGTAAAAGGGAGCTTCTAATCATTGTCTGAACACTGTTAAAGGGTATACTAACCATAAACATGATATTAAATTATTGCATTGGTATATAAATACAGTTTCTTGTAAAGTTTGCTTTTTATTTAAATTCTAAGACTCTTTCTTTAAAATACTTATTGATTCTGCCAGCTCCCTCTCTTCCTCCTTTAATCTGACCATGCTGAGCATGGAAGAAGATCCATGTTGATGTGGTCAGTTTGCATCCCTGACTTGCTGCTTGGAGCTATAGGACACTGTGCCCATGCACGGCTTGCCTGTACTCCCTTGGTCAGCTTTGCAGCCTGTTGACCAGCTGCTTTTAGCGAGTATAAGTGCACTGAATTCAACAGAAAAAGCACCTGGTCACATTTCTTTCTCTTCAACTTCAAAAATGGTATTGCCACTTGATTGCATACAAAGCAGTTGTTTGCTGTGCATGAAGAACAGCCAGTGAGTCGGTGAGTGAGCTTCAAGAGCTCCTGGAGCAGTGTCCTATTTGACAGCAGTGGAGCTGTATCAGATAGTTAAAGAAGAACTCCAGGTTTTAGAAAAATTAGCCCTTGCTGGGCGGAATTAAATCACTTGTACTTTTTAGATCCGCACTGACATTGTTGAATAATCAGCAGTGAAAAATATGCAATTTAATAACTTATATTTTTATCTCCATCTGTAAGGTAGAAAAGTGGAGTCAGGAAGTTAACCATTGAAAATATCTGTCCCCAGGATGAACCTAACATTACATTGTAACATTAATCCAGACTCTTACTGACTCAGCAGAAATGTTATTTATCTCAGTGGTAGAATTGCTGCATGCCCACACATTACACCCATAAACATTTCTTTAAAAAAAATTATATTGACGCTGGATTTCCTAATTATAATTTAACACATACATTTAGATCCATTTTATTGGAACACAATTCTTAAATGATGAAGATGCAGCATATATTTGTTTATTTTCCTATAGGAAAAGCATAATAGGAATACAGCAAACTCAGTATGAACATTTTTATTACTGTAACGAGATTGGTGTCTGCTTCTACATATGCTGTTTTAAATCCAGTTAGTAGAGAAGTCATTCTAAGAGAAATAAATCTTTAAAGTAAAAGTTTTGTTGAAAGAAACAATCCCCTCCAGACAAACTATGTGCACTATACATTCACAATTATGTGAACATTCCCACAAATGTTTCCAGTGAAGGGTCTTGTAAATTCTTTTCTGTTCCACCATGACTGTGCTCCTGTTCACTATTCCAGCTCCATAAAGACCGGCTGTGAAGGAACTCGAGTGGCCTGCACAGAGCACTGACCTCAACCCTACTGAAGACCTTTGGTATTAATTGGGATGTTGATTGTGAACCAGGTCTTCTCATCCATCATCAGTACATGACCTTACCATGTTTGGTAGTCTTAATGGGCACAAATTCCAAAAGATACACTGCAAAATCTTGTGGATGGTTTTCCCAGAAGAACGAAGGCTGTTTTAGATGAAATGGGGCGCTGCAAATTATTTCCCATGGTTTTGGAATGGGATGTCCTATAAGCTCACAGAGGTGTGATGATCAGATGTCCAAAAAGTTTTGATCATATAGTTAATATTGCATGGATTGGAAAGAATTTAGCAGATTCTCATTTCTCTGTTTTGAAGGTACTTACACTCATCGGCAGCTTTATTAGGTACACCTTGCTAGTACCGGGTTGGACCCCCTTTTGCCTTCAGAACTGCCTTAATTAATTGTGGCATAGATTCAACAAGGTGTTGGAAACATTCCTCAGAGATTTTGGTCCACATTGACATAATAGCATCATGGGCCCAGAGTGTGCCAAGAAAATATCCCCCACACCATTACACCACCACCACCACCACCAGCCTGCTACAAGGCAGAATGGATCCATGCTTTCATGTTGTTTATGCCAAATTCTGACCCGACTATCCGAATGTCGCAGCTGAAATCGAGACTCATCAGACCAGGCAACGTTTTTCCAATCTTCTATTATCCAATTTTGGTAAGCCTGTGCGAATTGTAGCCTCCGTTTCCTGTTCTTAGCTGACAGGAATGGCACTCGGTGTGTTCTGCTGCTGTAGCTCATCTGAATCAAGGTTCAATGTGTTGTGCATTCAGAGATGGTATTCTGCATACCTTGGTTGTAACGAGTGGTTATTTGTGTTACTGTTGCCTTTCTATCATCTCAAACCAGTCTGGCCTTTCTCCTCTGACCTTTGACATCAACAAGGCATTTTCGTCCACACAACTGCCGCTCACTGGATATTTTCTCTTTTTTCGGACCATTCTTTGTAAACCTTAGAGATGGTTGTGCGTGAAAATCCCAGTAGATCAGCAGTTTTTGAATACTCATACCAGCCCGTCTAGCACCAACAACCATAACGCGTTCAAAGTAATTTAAATCCCCTTTCTTCCCAATTCTGATGCTCAGTTTGAACTTCAGCAAGTCATCTTCATCACGTCTAGATGCGTAAATGCATTGAGTTGCTGCCATGTGATTGACTGGTTAGCATTTTGTGCTATCAAGCAATTGAACAGGTGCACCTAATAAAGTGGCCGGTGAGTGTATGATTCCCTTGTTCGCACTTTTTATCAAACGGGAGGATCTGACTTCGTTTCCCACTGGTCAGCGTCAAATTAAGAAATACTACGGCCTTACACTTGGTTTAGCATGTACAATTAGTTCCCAAACAATAATCAATCCCATTGCAGACGATGCCTGTAATTTTATTATTTGTGAACTTTTTGAGGGTTTATTGTTCACAAACTGTACACATTGCCTCCAACTGTCATGTTTGCTAGGAAAGGACATATTAGATTTTTGTCAGTTTTGGAAAATCACAGGCGGCAACAGCTTGCTATGCAAAGGTCATTACAGCATTTATTTTTGTCAGAGTGGAGTTTTTCTTTAAAGGTTAAACACTAGAAAAAGCAAGCTTAGTCTAAATGTATGCAACAGTTGCTTCGAATTGGAAACAAGAAACAAAAGAACATTTGAATGTGCGTCTTTGATGATGGTTTCTTTGGTAAACTGCCTCTTGTAAAGACGAAATCCTGAGCATTTTATCCATAGCACAAAGTCACCATTGTTGCCTAACATATGTTACCCTCCTCCCTCTTCCTCTCTGCTGCCTCTGGCTCTCAGCATGGTTTGCATACTTAGGGGCAAGAGGATGCTGCGCTGTGTCTTTTAGGAAAAAGCAAAAACAGACTAAACAATGACATAGTCATACTATAGTTACCAATAATCTTCTACCTTCCACAATGACTGATTAAGGCCAATTTACTCTTTATCTATGAAAGGTTTCCAATAAGGAGCTAAACACATGTATACATCTGTAACTAATTTATATATTTTATTTATTACAGGTATTTACATAACACAGGGCTTTATATACTGCACATTCACATTAGTCCCTGCCCTCAAGGAGCTTACAGTGTAAGGTCCTTATCTCACATGCACACATACACTAGGGCCAATTTAGAAATGAAAGAAAATGCTAGCCCTGCACTGCAAGGGTTAAGTTCTCATTTTGTCTAGGGGGCTCAGAAAAAGTAGATGTACGTACCTGATCCTTGGTCTTATCAGGCTGCTAGACCTGTCCCTGCAGCCTTTTCTCCCCTGGGCTCCAGTGGTCTAAGGACTGCTGACATAATCACGTCTTACATTGAACGCCAATTAACCCTTGCATTGTGGGGGTAAGTTTGTTAAATTCCCCAGGTTATTATTATTATACAGGATTGATATAGCGCCAACAGTTTGCACCGCGCTTTACAATATAAGAAAGACATTACATTACAATACAATTCAAGACAAGATGGTAAGGAGGGCCCTGCCCGTGAGGGCTTACAATCTTGTCTTTAATACAGCTCTAATAAGGTTTACAGTATGTTTGCGTATGACTGCTTTCTATAAAATAAAGTACTATATATACACAAGTGCCCAAGGATTGCAATGATCAATACAAGGGAGCCCATTGGTAATAAACTATAAAAACAAGTGGAAAAATCTGTAGTTTTGCTTACCAATAACCAGTGCTGCCTGAGCGGGCCGGGAGGGAAGGGGTTGGTGGGCATCAGTGGTAAGCATCCTCTTCTTTTTTGGGCATGTGGAGGGTGGCTCTTATAAGCACTCTTCAGTCTCAGGGTAATGTGAGGTAGGTAAGTAGGTCAACAGGAAGTGGGTTGGATGATGCTGGCTGTAATTTAGCTCAGATGAAAAGGGCCACTGGACCACAGAGTCTGAGAGACAGCACTGAGGACAAGGTGAGTATTGCGTCAAATGCTACATTTTCATTTTATCATTGGCAAATCAACATATTTTTTGTAAAAAAAAAAAAATCTAGGATTCCACTTTAAACGTCCATGTAAGGTTTGTACTGTGAAATATTCCTTAATGCTGACATTTGTTTTCGAGACAGGTTATCTGTATGTGAGAAAAAGCAATGAGTGTACAGTGGGTGTGTTTGGGAATAGCTCTACTGCATCACAAGCAGGGGTTCTCAGATCACCAGATTACTGACAAAAAGAGAATGGGGAAAATATTGGTGCACTACAGCCTGGATAAAACATTGAAATACTTAGTATAGGTGGTGTCCGTGTTACGCAGCTCAAGGTTTCGCTATCTAACTGGCATGGAGGAGAATAAAGGTGCCCATACACTGCTCGATTCTCGTCCGAGAATCGCGGGAAATCCCGCGATCGAACGAGAATCGAGCAGTGTGAATGAAGACGTGCGACTGTTTCTACTGTACGGTCGCACGTCTTTTGTCTAAGGAGCACACTAGAAAACCAGCTGAAAAATCGTACGATTTTCGGCTGGTTAGAACGGTGCTCGGGAGACAAATGCCAAACGGGCCGGTGTGCGCACGCGCACACTGCCCGTTCAGCATTGCGGTCATCGGAAGCCCGCTCCTCAGGGCGGCGGGCTTGCGATGATCGATAGTACGATTTGCCTGTCCAAGATGGGCAGATCGTAAGTTTTTTAAATTACTTTACAACCAAGACTAAGGTCTTGCGATGGTTGTAAAGTGTATGGCCACCTTAAGGCCTTATTCAGACAGGCCGTGCACATCCGCTCAGCGTGCACGCCTGTAAATGGCCGATCCCAGGAGGGGCAGATGCTGCGTGCGATTGCATGCATCAGCCTGTTCTTCCCTATGGGAGGACGCGGCTGTATGCTGTCATACGCATACCCGAACTTGCACATTCGTGCGGGCCAGGGTGTCCGCAGTTGGATGCAGACAGTGTGCGTCCAAGTGCACCCGGACCCTCACGGATGTACAAGTTCAGGTGTGCGTATGACAGCGTACAGCCGCGTCCCCCCCCCCATAGGGAAGAACAAGCTGCTGTGCACAATCACACGCAGCACCTGTCCATCCCAGGCCCGTTTATGGGCGTGCACGCTGAATTAGACCTTAGCATGTACCATAAAACAACTGTGTTTGTAGTCATGGTATCAATGCAACAATCCAAACTTACCAGTTTGCTGCTCATGCCAAATGTCTGGGTTGAATCATGTCATACTCCTGGGTGGGTCAGCTGTAAGGAATGGAAGTAATACCACTAAATCCAGGACAAGCACGTTTGTCTGTCCAAAGTTTCAGTTATTTTTACAGAAATCAATAAAATGTACAGTGGTTAAGTGACCACACGCTTTCCCCTAAAGAAAACAAATATTCTTTCTGATATGAAGGCATCCATTATCCTCTTCATAATATAGGCACGGGTTCCATAAATTTCTCTCTGTCAGATCTCACCATCATATTGATGGCCAACCTGTTGCAGTCCAGGCCTCCAGCTGTTGAGAAAAAGTGTCAGCCTGTCTAATCTGCTTGTGTATGGCCAGCTTTAGAATGACCTTGGCATGCATGGCCAGCTTTAACCGAGCTAGAGTAAAAGATTGGAGAGCGATAAATCATACAGCTTTTAGCTAACCAGCCAGTAATATACGGCAAAACACAGATTAGATTTGTATGGGGACACAGAGGATTCCGGACCAGTGCACCCCATCAAAATGCAACACAGCGACTGAGCTCCGCTCACCAATAGGCTGTCCTGTCCTTAGAGGGTGTGTCATGGGACTGTCGGATTTTCATGTGAAACAGCAGAATGTAGGTCATTACCAGAGCCATCAGCCCCAGGCAGTCAACATGGTTAGCAGAAATCACTCTACTTCTCTTAGGTACTTACAGAGAACAAGCCCTGTGAAGCAAAATTACAGCGTTCTGTGTCTGAGAACTCAGTGAACAATATATGAAAATAAAATCTATTTCAGTCCAGAGGAAATGTGGAGGCACAAAGCCAAGACCATTTTTTTTTCATGCATACATAGTTATGCCATTATGAATGCACCGGCTTCCTCATGCTGCGGAACCCTAGAGGAAAGCAGTTCTCACATTAATGTAGAATCTAAACGGACATGGATAGATCAATGTCCTTCAAAGAAAATGAAGGTTAACACAGTTATATGCCACATTTAGCGTGCAAATGCAAAAAAAAATATGCGAACCTTCCTGTGTCCATCTTTATCAGTGTTTTTGTCTCCCATCCATAATTGCCATCAGCTTCTGACCAGTCAGTCACATGGATACCATGTGACTACAATGTGACTGATATAGTGACCATGACACTTTTTGCTTTAAAATTAAAACACATTAGAAAGTATCCGATTATACTAAATATTTAATATGATAATAATAATAATCAAATATTCATATAGTAATATGTCAACTGCATTCAAGAAAAATTAATATCAAAGCAGCTTAGCAACTTACCCATACTGCTATTCATCAAATTTCTACTAGAGTGCATAAAGTTGTGGTTTAATCTGCTTATCTTTTGCCTTCCCTGGTTCCTCCCTCCCCTCCCCATTAACATGCTAATGACATGTTTTATTAAACATTTTCACTACATGCCTTATTTTTGACCTAGTGACATCATCACTGGGTCCCTTTGCTGTTCTATGCAATGCAGGTAGGTCATAGGCAGAGGAAGGGCCAGCAGGGTCCTATACAGAGCTTCCTGGAAACAACACAACCCTGACTCAGCATTCCTTATATTCCTTAAAAGAGTCCTTGGCTCTGATGCAAGCAGTGGGCTAGCTTTTGGGAGAACTTATGCAAATATCACAATGCCTTAATAGGTGGATGTCAGTCTGAAGGATTGGGTGATCCTAGGCAGGCTGCATTTAAATGTAGACAACCCTGGGTAATAAAATGCTAAACCTTCATGAATAAAACAAATTAAATCTAAAGAATGGAAGGGGCAGGCCAGGAAGAGTAAAGCTGGAAAGGAAAGAGCTAGATGATGCTGGTCTGCTGGGGAGAAGGCCTGCCAACCTGCTCCCCAAAGTAAGTAAAACTTATATTCAACCTGCTTGATCCATAACAACACAGTCCGACATACAATCTTTGCAGAGGGTGCACAAGTTCTGGGACTTGGGGATCGATTTATCCTGGGTGTGGGTCAAATTGGTGCTGGGACCCCTCCCACAGTCATATGGCCAACAGCTATCTAGCTTTCAATAGATGCACTCTCTAGTGTTTGTACTTGGCCAGTAGTTACATGGAGTTCTCAAATCTTGTTCTAACAAAGGGGCGTCTTTTGGTAGTTCACTGAACAACAAACAGATACTCAGGAGAGGGCAGTTCGAGTGGTTGGTGTGTGTGACCAGCTCTGAGTTAGAGGTTTGAAGAGAATCTGTTGTTAAAACAAAACTGCTGCTTGTATAAAGTATAGGAACCAAGAGGCACCTACACATACCTTCAGCAGGCTCCTAAACCCTCCTGCCATGGTCGAAATATGGGCTGTTTGACACTTTATAATCCTTATGACCTTGCTTCAGCTGTTCTGTTCCCAGCAATCCATTTGACACTGGTAAGTAATAGGACTAGTGATGGGATTCTGGTGAAGGGGATATGGGATACATTGTGCAATCCATTGGCGGTCTATAATCGTAAAAATGTTAAAAACCCCTGCAGTAAAGCTTTCAAAAAAAAGAAGGGATCTTCATGTATCATGTCCATCGCCAATTCAAAAAATAAGAGGTTTAAACCTCATTTTAGGAAAGTGGGTGGAATCATTTATATCATTCCTGCCAATGAACCAATTGGCTTCTAGGTTTAGTGGCTTTTTGTTACCTTTAAGTTCACCTCACCTTAACCTCCCTGGTAACACTTTCTCATTTGGGAATGGAACGTTTATATGGTCATCAAACTGATGTCAATTAGCTGCAGTTTATGAATTGGAGAACATCTATAAAAATGGTGTCTGCCTTTCCAAAATATGGCTTGAGAATGGTGGCATAATCTCTAGCCAATATATGGCTGGTAAAGTGTTTTCTGTGTGTAGCAAGTCAATGGGTCAAACATCCAGGGTGCTTAGTAGGTGGCATAGTACTAATAGAGCATCTCACATATTCATAATTGATCTGCCTCCTTCCTTGTCTTGTATGCTTTTCTCCTGCTGCAAATCCAATAAGAAATGTGGCCTCCCTTGTAATTACTGTAAAGAGGAAGGCATCCCTTGGAATTCAAGTACAGAGGTCTCACGGACAGTGTAGTTCAGAGCTATAAGAAGCCAATGAATGATTCAACCTGCCAATAACTTGACCTTTCAATCTGCTGCAAGCACAGTCTTCATGAATGATGCTGAGAATAATCTTCCAGAGTGCTGTTAATTTGATGAAACAAGGTCATAGACATATTAGGGAAATTCTACAGTTCTAACATAGGCATAATAACCATAGAAATGTAATGAAAGTAACCTTTCATAAAGACTAATCATATCATATTAAGAGGATGCTGTACCAAGCAAACTTTTTTTGTTTTGTTCTATATTTTCATTGCCTTTTATTACTGACAATGTAATGTGTACCCTGCTGTAAAGATGTAAAGGGTATGATAGCTTTACATATATGTATGCCAGTTTACAATTTAGGATGTATGCTCAGTTTTCTTTTAGATATTAAGTGAAACAGATCAAATTCATGATATAAACTATCTTTCCATAAATCTTAATCTTTTAAGAATTTTCATTCTATGTATGATTTGCAATTTTGTTTGCACGTGGAGACAGTCATATTTGCTCATGACATACTCCGGCTCTGCTTCCTGCTACACAATGGTTGTCCTTTGCTGCTCCTTTTTGCAAATTAAGTCTTTGTGTTGGCTTTATCATTGATAACACTGCACTCTTATTCCAACAGCAGTAGCTAGCGTACAAATCTCCGTATATGTTTTTTTTTCATTTATTTTTTGCAAGGCATACATAAAGGTACATTGTCAGTGAGGGAAACAAGAAATTGACCAATAATACATTGTTTACATAATGTAAGGCAGGTGAGACAAACACTGCACATTTACCTTTGTTTTTATACCAGTGTATACCAGTGAAATAAAGGCATGTCTTTGAGGATTACATATTGCGGATGTTTTAGCTGGATAAGGTGTGATCTTAAGAGGAAAACAGGAGAATAGGGAGAAACAGGGAGCTGATGAGGAAGGAGAGGGGTAGACATCAAGCGTACAGACCAGCTTTCCCACCATCAATTCAGTAGAACTTTTGTTGGTAGGTTAAGTGCAAGCAGCCCTTCTTGGTAGGACCAAGGTGTAATCAGCAGAGAACGTGAATTCTATCCAGTAGAACTATGTTTGCCTAAAGGAGTCTAATTTGTCTTAAAGTGCTAGGTCTTCCATGTGCATGATATCATTCACCGTTGTTAACCAATAGGCGAGTGTGTGTGTGTGTGTGTGTGGGGGGGGGGGTATTTATTTCCATGTGCATGGAATAGCAGGCTCCAGCTTCATTCAGGAGATGAACCGTTAGAGATTTTTTGTATCTGGATTTTGGGATTGGTGTGGTGTAGCAAGCAGGCCTTAGGCTATGACTGAAATCAATATCTGTGAGTTTATTAATTATTTGGACCATAACCTTTTGATCTTGGGGCAGTCTCAAAAAATGTACATTAGAGTACTTTGCCCAACATTTCTCTTCATAGCCTGGGAAAATACAAGATTACTGAAGGTGCTCTATACCACCTTGTCCACAGTTTATTTCTCAGTATTTGTTACAAATAAAGGTGCTTTGTGAGAAGTAGATAAAACGATACGTTTGCTGTGGGGACAAGGATATGTTCAAGTCTCTTTCCCATTTCTGCAGAAAAGAGTCCGAAGGGTAAATTGCAATTTTCCAGGAGGAATGTGGAAAGTGTTCACCTCAGGGGTACCGGTTGCAAACAGATCTCCTCAAAGGGAGTAAGTGGGCATAGAAATGCTTTGTAATCAGATAGAGATGCATTCCTGAAGATGAAGTAAAGTGATGCATCCCAAGTTTCTAATAACCCACCTATGAGCTGAAAACTCTTATTGGTGTGGTTAACTGGGGATGACCATAATTGGAGAAGGATAATGTGTGATGCCCCATTTATAAAGCTGGCCACACACCTTACAACCATCGCAAGACTTTTGTCTTGCGATGGTTGTAAGGTCATTAAAAAACGTACGATCTGCCCATCTTGGACAGGCAGAGGGGCGGGCTTCCGATGACCGCAATGCTGAACGGGCAGTGTGTGCTTACGCACACCGGCCCGTTCGGCATTTATCTTACGAGCAGGCCACACACCCGCCGACAATGGTACGATTCTCGGCGGGTTTTCAAACATGTTCCTAAGATAAACGTCTTCCACACACCTTGCGATAATCGTATGATCGCGGGGTTTTCACGCGATTATCGTACGATTATCGCAAGGTGTGTGGGCACCTTAAGCGATGTTGAACAAGTGTGGAGTTGATCAGTGGACAACTTCTAGCATTAGAGTATGCAGCCTTACTGCCCAGGGTACCCTAATAAGGGGAATTGTAGGATGCCATATTCAATGATGACCAAGAGTTTGGTATTCCAATGACAGCACCAATCTTTTATTGAGGTGAGGTGTACAATAGCATGGTATAAGACTGGGTTCGCGAAATAAACACTGTGGCCATTTTAGTCCATTAATCATATTTGAGTTTATTTGTCCAGCGGATGCTTGCTGGTCTCTTTCCCCTCTTTCAGATGACATCCACCATGCCGCTCCTGAGAGCAGCGGAGCCCAGGAAACACGGCAGGGGTGTCAGACAGGAGCGCACATTTCAGAGCCTGTGGTAATCGGGAAGCTATGAATCACTTCTAGTGTAAAGCCGACAGTCAGCTTTACACATGTAAACATGCTCTCGACTGCTATAGCAGCCGGAAGTCTGCTTACAGGTGCCCGATGCTAAAGGGTTAAAGAGAGATGGATAGTTGGCTGCATAAAAGGAGGAGTAGGTAGCAGTGGCCATTTTAGTCCATTAAATGTATCTGAGTGTGTCTTTATTTGATGTCCATGTTATTCTTACTCCTTTGTTCTATCCCATGTCAGCCTCCCTTTCTCTCAGGAAAGGTCTGTTTTTAATCTCTTTGCTGCTGACAGGTTAAACTGCCTGTTGAGATCATTAGCAGTTGCCATCAAATGGTTAAAGAGCACAGAAATGTACTGCTTGTGCATATAATGTCGTTGAGCAGCGTTTTTATGTGCACCACCACACATGTATGTTGTCAACAGGGCACTTAGAAAACAATTGGTTTTTATATGCCCTGTTCACACCATACATGTGCGGTGGTGTACACAAATTTACAACTCAACGGATATGGTGTGGACAAGGGCAAAGGGTTCAAAAGGACCTGTGCATTGAGGTGATGAGATTTAGTTTCCATTCAGACCTGTGCATTGAGGTAATGGGATTTTAGGGCCCATTGAGACCTGTGCATTGAGGTAATGGGATTTAGGGCCCACCCAGAGCTCTGCCTTTAAGTAATGTGTGGTAAAATGTGTGTTTTACTGCACGTTATCGCAATGCACAGTAATGTATGACACATAGCACGGTGCTTTCTTGTGCCATGGAGCATTCAGCAGTTGCCTTTAAACGAGTGTTGTAGTGTGTGGGCAGCCCATTCAAAATAAATGTGCTGCTTCTCCACAACGCATGTCAACGTGCAAAACACCACACATTAATACACGTGAAGTAATGCCTCACAGTGAAAAGGTCCGATTGGTCCCTAATCGATAATGTAGCCCTAAGATGTAATCTAAGAGATCATGAGACTTGAAGGTAAAATACAGAAAAAGATAATATTATGTAGCAGTTAGCATTAAAAGCCAAAGATAACTAATTTAGGGAGCAAATCATCAAAACCACAGACATTCTCTGGAAATCAGGTATAGTAAGCAACTATACATAGGTGGAAAAACAAGACTGGCTGTTATTGGTAATACAAACTGCTTTTCTTTGCTCCATTTTGTATGCACATCTACATCATAAATAGGCCCCTTTGTGCACTGTGAGTCCTAGGATAGAGGGTAGCTGTGTTGGCAATGAATGGGTTAATGTGATATGTACATGGAGCTCCGCTGCACACAATGTGAGGATTGAAACGTTCAGGAGAACAAGGTGGTGACGACATGAGGGAGGAGAATGACATGTCCCACAGGGAATCCCGTGCTGAAGTCGCTCTACTAACTGCAGGGCGTACACAGCGCTAGGCCAAGCTGACAAGTTTATTTTCAAATGCACTAATTGGATCTTGCTGGGGGGATTTCAAGGAAAAACATCTCTTTGAGCGTCAACGGCTATCCCACGCTTGCAGAATTTGAAATGGACATGACACTTACTCTGCACGCTTTTGTCAGGACACAGAGCAACACAGGAGCTTTCCTGTTATTTCAAATGATATCCTATTACTGGGTAGCAACAGTTAAGAGGACGCCATCTGATACTGAATATAAGAAATATAGGACATGGAGAAGATGAGAAATATAAGATTGCACATAACAGATGAAAGCAATCCTATGACCTACAGCCAAATCACATTACATCTATGGCTAAATAGTGATGGGGGCACCTCTCCACTGTTTAAAATTGGAAACAGGGGCACCTTTTTGAAACAGAAATATTTAAACCCTGAACATGCAGGAAATGAAGAATTCACATAAAAACAACACGTTTTCACACATTCCCCTATATTTCAATGGTCAATATAAAAAATATACATATAAAATTGCTGTAAGGATGATTGTAATTGTAGAACACACTATCATTTTCTTTAATATATCTATGGATATCCAAAAACTCTCACCTTTACCTTTTCTTTTCACGTGCATTGAGAGCTGCCGAAACAGGGCAGTGTAAAACACAGTGGACATTTTCTCTTTGTTTTTCGATCACTTGTCTCTATGTCTTTGGGATATATATTTTATGTGTATATGGATGTAGTGGGTTGTGATAAACTTATTAATTGAAGATCTGTATATTATTTGTGGTTATTTCTTTCTCAGTTTGTTATGTATGGTTTATGCATAGGTGTATATTGTATATAAGCGCAGTGTGGGAAATCATTTTGCATTAGAGTGTGATATGATTCACTATTGCACTTGCTGCTTTACAGTATTTTAGGGGGATTTTATATAGGGGTGGGAGTGCAGATTTATTGGATATAAAAAAACACTGCTTTGTTTGTGTTCAGCCAGCCAGCAATCTGCACTGTACAGTGTAGAGAGCGCAGTAGTTCTCACATCAGCGTTATAAATATACATATTACCTATATAATGTTAAGGAGGGGGTTGTGGGAAGTAGTTTACTCTAATTAACCCTGTTAGTACTGTGCTGGCAGACTTCATTATTAGTTGTAAACTAGGCCTGAACACTGTCTGTCCTAACAAAGGGTTAAAGGCTTTGCAGCATTGTGTGTTAATGAGAAGAAGCTCAGTCTGTCTTTCAGTTTGTCCCTCTATTTTCACTTTTAAACTGCTCAGAGTAGCCTGGAATCCGCACAAAGGCCTTCACCAAAGACACAACTAAATGGTAAGAAATATATTTTTGAAAATTATTTTTGGGTATTCAGCATGAATAGGAGCACATGACAAACATATAGGGGTCAATTCACAAAGATAAACGTTATTGGTTTCCTTCAGTTGTTAAATTACCGTCCCTTATTTAACGCTAGCAAACATGGTATTCACTAAAGCTATAATCGTTATTCAACTTAGTCGTTAAGGTTTTCTACTGACTCGTTATCCAATCGTTATGCTAACGTTTGGAACGTAATTTTATTTAGATGAACGATAATTTAACTACTCAAGAGTTATTCTAACGTCCCAAAGCATAATAATAACGTCTAAGATCGTCAAATAACGCTGGAGAGATGCATTCTGGGAGCAGAAGGGTAGGAGAACAGTGCTTCAGTCCAAAAAACGCACAAGACCTGGTACTGCATAACTTCTCTGTGTGCGTTTTTCTAAAGCCATGTGTATTTCCTCATACAGAGAATAAATCATGGGAGATGTTAAACGGAATTTAGCTATCACCTGGGTTTCAGAAAAGTCATCCAAAATAGTGCGAGAACGGAATACACGTTTATAAATCAGAACAACATGCTGACGTGTTCTTCTTCGCCTCTGGGTAGTTTTAAGTTCAAATAGAGCACACCCAAATGGTTCCATCTTGCCCCAAACTACCAAACACTTTCACTACAAAACTGAAGAACTGAATGTACCGCCAAAAACTTCCTCTAAGAAAGAAATACCGCCAGGGAAATGTCATAACGACAACCTGAGGGAGGTGCTTATGTAACGATTGCTTAACGATCGATATCTTCCAAAAAAATCTTTGTGAATTGCACTTCTGTACATATTTAACGATTTGACTTGTTAAAACAACGATCAAAGCGTTTAATAACGATCCACACCTTAAAATATCAGTTCCGTTTAGTGAGACGTTATTTGATGATTTTTCTAAGTGTTAAATCGTTTGGTGAATTGAACAAGCTTCAATATCGTGCAAAATCGCTGAAATAACGAGCGGAATCTGGAAAAAAAGCTTTGTGAATTGACCCCATAGTGGGGCTTTGTCAAATGTGACTGCAAATGTGGAAACACACTTTAAGCATTTCAGTCAACTAGAAGGTGGATCTAAAGTATACAGTAGTATGAATACATTTATATAACAGATAATATATTTATTTATAGAGATCTGTGAATCAGACTAAAGAGAGAGAGATAGATTTAGTTATAAAAGAGGGAATGTCTTTTCAAAAAAGGGACAGCTGGGAGCTATGGTGATGACATATAACTAAAAACGATAGATGTGTTTTCATGCAGGATTTGCATTTACTGAATGTTACAGTGAATGGTGCTTTCACACTGAAACATTGTGATGTGAAGAAATACTACTTACTGTAGTGTGGGTAAGTTCCTACAAAGGACTATACAGCCAAAAGGGATGGCTTTTCTTCAACACATCCTGAAACCATCGGCATCTGTGACCCACTTCTGTCAGGGCTCCAATGCAAATATAATCGTATTCATACAAAGCATGCTCCCATCACTTCTTGCTTCTCTGTAGCTTCTTTGGTCTAAACTTCCCAGCATGCACTTCACACTACCAAACAGCTTTGACTTGTCACATGTAAATGAGTTTAATACTTCTTACTAATACCTTTCATAAAAATGGAAATTAGCAGAAAAGTTCACCTGAAAATTTACCATCAATTCTTTGCAGGGCAATAACAACAGAATAAAGGTTAGCTCTTAAAGCCCAGTTGTAGCTTTATTTTTTTACATTCTTATGACGTGAGGCTGCATAAAAAATATTAAAACTGTTATTTTGTTAATTAAAAGTGTCCCAGCACTGGGTCTACTAGCCCTTTTCTAGTAGAACACTGGTGACAAATATTGTGTGTGTACACCCACCCTACACCCTGCAAATTCACAACTACCATGCTCCAATCTACAATATTCACGCTCCCTTAACAGTCTTGTTGATTGGAGCACTTTGTGGTCTGGGGGGGTCTGACCGCTGCTGGGTCTCCAAGCCTGCTAACGGGGAAAGGGATACTAAGCAAAGGCCTAGGGCTCTATTACTGAAAATAATACGAAACGAAAAGTGTATTTTGTGTGAAGCCTCACTTTATGGAAAAGTTAAACTTTAAAGCTATTACTGAACTTAAACTATATAAATAACTCAAGCAGAGGGAACAGGACTTGTCACCAGTATTGTTTGTGGGCTCCCTGCAGCAGATCTTTTTCCCAAGTGACTGACTTACATCTTGTTCTGCACAGACTAAAAAAAAGCGCCAGGTAATTGTCTTAAGAGTCCAAAAAAACTTTTATTGGCTTCACAATTACATTATCAAAAACTACTCTAGTATGTATTCCTATTACAATGCTGATGTTATAACAGGATAGTATATGCCGAGACTTTAGAACTACTTTAATATCATGATAAATACTGAGAAGAGTTTCGTCTTATAGAGCAGGGGCGTGCTATAGAATTATGTGCACTGGGTGTCAAATACGGTAGGAAATTCATATTTTTTCTTTTAGGGGTTTTTATATATTTACAACGTATTGATTATGCTAATATTTTGTGAGCTGTATTTAAAACAATTTATCAGGACTTCCCTGAGGCATGAAAATTATTTTAATGATTAAAAAGGTTGAGAAAAGCAGATCTGGATTGTTTCTCCAACTGATGAACAATTTCTTCCATTTTGTGGGAGATAGGATTTGCCATTCATTGGTGATAATAGCAGTCCTTCATGAATGTATGCAGAGCACTTGAAAACACAAGCTCATTTATTTAGCAAGCTGGGAATTAGTTAAGAACATAACATTATAGCTCTCGGTGATCAGGAATGCCACTTCACACAAGTGGTGTTTTCCACCGAGATAATAGACATGCCAAGAAGCAGTCCAAGAATTGTGGTCAAGATGTCATTAATGGGGAGGCTGCAGTGCATTGTGGGGCGTGGGCATAATTGTGTTTCACATCAGTAATTTGGCCAGTCATCTCTCTTCCTGTCAGCCATAGACCAGGTTCACTCTCCTCTACATCCTAATTCTCATTTCCTCTCCTACTTTGTCGTTTCCTTCACTCCTGTTTATAAGAGATAAGGCAAGAATTTGTCTGTAATTAGAAATTAGGCCTCGGCCTGTTTTCCCCTCATCACATCTTATATTTCTCTTCCTCTCTCACCCTAGATGAACGGTGTTGCTTCATTAATAATGTAGCCATGTGAAGAATCTGCGGTTCCTAAAACCTGGGCATGCTTACAATGACTTTTACACTCATAGAGACCTGTGTATATATGAGGCAATGTCACAACACATTTTCTTCATGTGTGAATGCCAAATATGTGAAGAACATGAAGCTGCCCAAAGATGTCAATGTGATTTGTGTGGACTATGTCACATTATGAAGTTTATTTTAAATGAGAACTAGCGCTGCCTATCCAGCACTGTTTTGTCAGGTCCAATGAATCCTCAAGGGCTTCTCCAAAGTACAAGTACAATGCCAATTAATGTATGGGATTGTACACTCTCAAAACACCAAAGAAACTTTATCTGAAATAAACAACACCACACTAAAATAAGGAAGCGACCCCTTTATTGCTTTTAAACAAACAATCATTACCAATCATAACCAATAGTAAGATTTAATCACTAAAGCCACAACCATGTAAAAGTCCAAAATGCTCAGTCTTAAGACTCAAGCATACAGTCCATTAAATTACCAGAATTTCCCGAAAACCACTCACTGTACAAACACAAAGTGGGTGACATTACCCCAAAAAAGATTCACCAAGATAAGGGATAAAAGTAGAGGGAGGGCAGGAAAACAGATCTAAATTATTATTATACAGGATTTATACAGTATGGCACCAACAGTTTGTGCAGCGCTTTACAAAAGGATAAGAAAAAGAGTCCAGATGTCACCAGATAAGCACTGGGGTAACTGCTGAAACTGCCCAGTGACCAGGTCAGGATATTTTAGCCAACGGATAGTATCATTGGACAACTGTCTTACTCCTAAACGAAGGAATCCAATCCTAGGCTCAGCTGATCGAAGGTTCTGCATGGTGACAGCCACATCCCTCCAGTGAGTAGATTAGCAACTGACTTGAATCTCCCCCAGTAACAGCCAGCTAGCCTGTGGCCTGAAAGAAAAAACATAGCAGAACCAGTGATTATATTATGTTATGTATCTAACACATGTAATATATAAATTTGATCTAAATATATTCTGAGAACTATTCAAACAGTAGAGAATTAAGGACACAGCCACTCATTTAAACCTTCTTCTTAGGGCTTCCTTCCCACTATTATGAACAGAAACTTCTCAAGCATAATGCAATTGCCCTTGCAGGGGTTGTGCAACATCTTTCTTCGCAAAACAACATGCATTCAGCCTCCTGGCTATGCTCCTGCGGCACCGCTACTCTGGCCTCAGTCCTCAGGCCATTTTCTGTGTCCTCCACACAGTCTTGCAAACACCCTGCTAACCTACACTTTCGGCATCCACCTTGCAGCTCTCTGCTGCAGTGGCCTCCACCCTAACTCCTGAGTGGGGCTCTCCTTACACCTGGGTAAAGACCTCCTCTGTCTCCCAGGAAGAACCCCAAACATTAGCCAGCATCTGTACTCTAAAGGCCATGAACAGCTGCAAAATCAATGGGTGCTGATCGTTTCCAAATCATGGACCTATGGTTGGAGGCTTCATCCCACCCAAGTTTCCGCAAAGCCTCCGGGTTCCAGAACCCTGACCAGGGTTTAGCAATCCTGAAGAAAACGGAAAAACTGTTTTTTCATATAAAACATGCACCCTGGCGCCCCTCAACCTGTATGAGTGAGAACCCTTATCACATTGTGACAAGGCACAACACTGTCACAATATTCGGATATAAAATTATATCTAAAAAAACAGGAGTTTGAAAGAGTGACAATCCCGTGGGGGCCACTTTTGTCACTTGTAGAATAGCATGAGCCTCTTTTCAGACAGATAGAGTGTTTTTGTCTATGGAATTCAATGGAAACCCATGAAAATGTGCATCACAAGCGTTTTTTGTGGACGTTTTTGCATGATATTACAGATGCTACCACTTTCCATTGGGCCAAATAGAAAAATGCCTAAAGCTAAAGGCCTGCAAAACGCTCAAAATGCTTTAAAAACTCCCACCAACATCTAGGAGTGAATGGGGCTTCAGGGCTCAGCTACCCAGGACATTTTTATTCACTTTGTAGGAAACATTTGTTCATCTCTCACTCACTTATACCATACTGACATCATTGTTACAAATAAAGGAACCGATAAAGTGCATGTAAACTCAACAACACCAAAAGGTATATATTGATATATTGCAGCTTACCAATTCTTAGATTTGGTGACTACATAAGGGTTCTGTTTTCTGCTGTCTATATTGCTGAATCTACTGATCATTTTGGATTTCTCAGAAAGTAATCTCTGCTTTAGTATTTTTTCAGCATACACTCAGTTTCAGTTGCCGACGTTTGTGACAGGTTTACCCACATTGGAGGTTTACCCAAGCAGGCTTGTATATAACAATCACAAGCTTGGGGAGTTATTCAGCAAAAAACTCTGGGCTGTGGATGAAGAACAACAAGTTCAAATGTCTTCCACAGATACCTGCTTGCTGATGGCGCTGTGGTACACAGGAGGACACAATTCTTCAAATTTTTTGGCATTGTCCATACCTAAGGCCCTTTTGGGAACAAGTCAGGGGTTATATTTATACACTGTTATCAACCTTGGTGACCAACCAGTTGCTTACCTTTTACACCTATCTCCCTTTTCTCAGGGTTGGTACAAACGCTCCTTGCTCATCCACCTAGTGAATGTGGCCAGGGCTTGTATTACCTCACTCTGGAGACGGGAGACCCCCGACCATACAGCTGTGGTTGCAAAAATTGTGGAAATTGAACTCATGGAGGATCTTACCGCAATTATGTACCACAGAGATGAACATTTCCGCCACACTTGGTGCCACCGGACGTTTTTCACATGCTCTCAAGAGAATCAATCGCTAACCTCTGAACCGGAGACTGAGGGGGTGGAACAAGAGAGCGGGGATAATTAGGGTAGATCCTCCCTCTCTGCCCCCTTTCCCTAATCCTCTCCCCACCCTTGTTTTCCGAAATGTGCCTCCTTCCTTTTTCCCTTTTTTTCCCTCTGCTGCTTTTCTATACTGCCCCCCCCTCTCTTTTTTCTCCATTTTATTTATCTCTGTTGCAACCTGCAACTACTGATTCAGATTGGATGGAGACGTTCATGTCCCTGTTTTTGCATTGTAGTTGCTTTTCTATGATTTCATTTGTATCTAATAATGATGTTGCATATCTTTACATGACTTTGGTTTTCACTACCTATGTCTCATTTTGCTTGTTATTCTTCCTGATCTACCTGATATGACTGAATGTCTTTATCCTGTATAAATAAAAAATGTACAAAAAAAATGTCTTCCACTCTTAGCAGCATTTGGCTGATTAAGAGTTCATGCACATGAGCATGTTACACAGCAAATACAGGCGTATTTTCATACAACGTAATATACTGTGGCAGTGCATGGCAATGCCACTGTGTTATCTCCATTCCTGTGTCCAGAATCTGAGTGGCCAGCGCATGCTGATGGTACAGGTGTGCACAGCCTTTAAATTAAAGTTGTTGGGAAGGGTTCAAGGCCCCACCTGTGAGTCAGGAGAACTCCACCCAGGAGTCAGAGTGGAGGCCAGTGCAGCAGGGAGCTATTGTGCAGGTTAGCACGAGACCGTCTGTAGGAACAGACAGTGGCCTGAGGCCGGAGCAGCAGTGCTGTGAATGAAAGCTAGGAGGTTGGATGTGCCTGTATTTCTGGGATAAAGAACCCCTGCGAGGGGAATCACATCGTTTTGTGAATGTTTATTTAATAAAAGTGGGCAAGGAAGCCCTTAAAAGAAGTCATAAGCGAGTGGATGCGTCCTTAATGCGCTACCATTGGAAGCTAAATCTCACAATACACATACATGTATTTGCGTCACCTGGTGCAGCTGCTGCAGTTTTCTGTCCTTAGCAAAGTATGGACCTAAAACATTGTACTTGTATTTATGCCTGTGAATGCCAACACCAGCGTTTGCACTCGCACACGTTCCTAAACATAGAAACTTACTCCATGTGCGTGCATGTGCCGGTGCCAGCATTTACAGTTGTACACGCAAGTATAGTGTTCTCTGTACATTCATTGCTTTGCATGGAACACCACAGCAGCTACGGTTCCCAGGTGCCACAAATACATGTGTATTTTACGCTGTATAAAAATACGCCTGTATTTGCTCTACAATAAGCTCATGTGTAGTAGCCCTAAGTCTCCATTCACATTTGTGAACAAATGGTACTGCAAGCGCAACAAACTTTTTTTTCTTGCATGTTTTGTGAACACACACATAATTGAAGGATTTTACACACATTCACACGCTATACAAGTGTGAGCTAAAGTGGGGCAAAGCTAGCCGCCTGGCTGCCATACCAGCCCTCTTGCTCCGATATAGTAATAGAGTGAGTCACTGACCTGGAACAAATATGTAGGTGAGGATTCCTCTACGTCTTTCCTGCCTGGCATACATATTCTGGGTGAGTGACTAAGGAAATAAAAAATAATAAATAGAACAAAACCAGTATTTTCAGAAGTAGGTCAGTAATGGCAGCTCTGTGTTTCTTTCATGACAAGATTACTTTAAAATGATTGTGAAAGGATATCTTGCCATAGGGCTCAGAGCAGCATGATGATTCAGTCTTATATAAAGCATTTGTGGCTTATAGTGCATGTGTACTGCGCTTACATCACATGACCCAAATATGACATACGTGACATATGTTTACTCATTACCTCTATCACATGCCTCTCAGCTACTATATTACTTTGTCATGCTGTGGTAGGAGAGCCCATAGGCAGGCCAGTGATACAAGGGTGGAGGGTGTCGCAGTTTGAAAGATGTAATTAAAGGATTGAAGGGTGGATCTAACCACACGCAGAGATCACTGATTACTAGCTATGTATGTTCAGTCACATACAGGGTGGTATAACATAATCAAATTCAAGGACTGAGAATGAAGGGACGTTCTGGACATTATACTTACACAGCCATAAGCTATAATCACAGCAAACAGCTTCACTTATGGAATTTTTTGAAAGAACTCTTTGTTTTCTCCACAACAACCAATTACTTTATCTGGTGTATTTTATAAATGTATTTTCATACAGAACTAGCTAGTACTTGGGTCCTGCATGATATCAGATTACTGGAATCCCTATCCATGCAGGTAGTGAGTCCATAAGAGATATATGACTTTGCCCAGGCCTGTCTGTGAACATGCTTACAGGAAGGGAGAGCACAAGGATTACCTCTTGGGTTTTCTGCTGCTCATTTATTGCCCAGTCTCAGACTGGTGCGACTGGTGCCAGGTCCTGGGCGAGGTGATATTGCTTGAAGCCCAACCCTGGCAACTGCCAACCCCCCCTCAAGGTTTTATTGGTGGTTTTGTCTAGGGGAGGTAGGAACAAGCAGTAACCATTACACAAATATTATATTTATCACATATGCTGAGTTTTCAGTTTAATGCTAAATAAGTTTAACTTTCCTTTTTAAAGTTGCCCTCCAGTCAAACCTAAACTGTCCATCTTAATGAACTGGATGAAATTCGCTCTGCAGGTGACCCTGTCAGCAGCCTCCCACCAGACATCTTTCGATCAGAAAGATCAAATGAGATGGGGGGAAACTTCTCGACTAAACAGTGACTGCAGCCAATGCTCATGTATTCTGACAGTAGCCGCAGCGGCAGATTCGTCCATCCATGCTATTGGATGGTGGTATCTGTTACATTTTGGCTGAGCGAAAAAAATCAGTTAGTGCATGACCAGGTTAAACCATAAACCTTGAGATGAATTCACCCAGACGTAACTGTGGTGCACTCTCATATGCACTTGTTTTTGAAACTGGAACACCCATTCTTGGCTCTTTTCTGCCATGCACATGCACACAACCTGGTCCAAGAAACACCAGTACTAATATATTTATATTATCCACCAATCAGATTCAAACCCTCATGGAAGCTTGAATGTGATTGGTGATGCAGGAAGGAAAGAGAAATTATAGTACACCGCATGTTTTTTCAAAGCACTTTCCTGCAGCCCTCCTTCTGGTATTGATGGTGGAGTGTGTACTTGTAGTTGCGAAAGATTAGAAAGAACTCACATTAAGATAAATTAAGTGCTTTTTCTGATTTTAGCACACCGGCAGTGTTTATTACATAGGATTTGATCTGTTGCTTTGATATTTCTATGTGAATTACTTTACTTGCTAAATTGTAAAAGTTCAGGAGGGAATTGTAGGTCACTGAATTCTGAGTGGTAAGTTAGGGGGTCATGCACTGAAGCTGGAGTGTAGAAGGCTCAGGCACAATATTGGCAAGCTGTACATGATTAACGGTGTGGAGGATGGTGATAATACATTTTCAGCACATGTGGAAGAAACTTAGCAGAAGAATGCAAATAAATGCCTAAGATGGTCAGAGCTTTATACTGAGAACTGGGGAGGGCAGGGGTCTCAAACTACATGTGCTTGTCAGCAGGGGCGTAGCTAGAAATCATAGGGCCCCATAGCAACATTTTGTATTACCCCCTCCCCCAAAAAATGCCACTGAACAACACATTGCTACAGTCATGTGGCACAGTGCCTGAGCTACAGCATATATTATTATATATGATATTATTACATGTAGTTAAAAAACAATCACTATCCCTGAACGCATTGATCTTGCATCCAGGGATAGTTATTGATTCCTAACTGCATGTAATCATATCACATACCATTACATGTTTACATGCAGTAGCTGTCACCTGATCATTAAATTGAATGGATGACAGCTGCCACTTGTAAACGCCAGTTTAGGGATTCCTGCTGCAGGACAATGCAATTCCTGATGCAGAAATCCCTTCACAAACCCTAGTGATCTAGTGGTTGATTAGTAGGGTCTGGTGCAGACCTTACTAATCCTTCCTTTCGGCCAGAGCTTATAACTGTCAGAGCTCCAGCCAAAAGGAGCTAGTGATTGCCGGCGCTGGCAGGACCAGCTATGCTGTCTGCGAGCCGGATGGTACCGGATCACGGGCCGGTATCTTGAGACCCCTGCACTAGAGGCAAGGACCAGACTCAGTCTTCCTTCCTGCTGCTGACCGGGCCCCCCCTCTGCCCTGGGCCACATATCGCCCGCGTGGGCTGCTACGGCGGTAGTTCCGCCACCGCCACTAGTCATGATAATGGAGTACAAGGGGCACTCAGGAATTCAGCATCATACAGCCGCATTACTGACATCTTATTCGAGATGTTTAGTTGTCCTGGAGGGATATTAGCAGACTAGTCAGAGCTGAAAGTGAAAAGGCTGGAATCAGTGATATCAGTAAAATGATATATCAGTTATATCAGTAAAAACATGGTTAACATAAATGGAACAGTAAGTGGAAGAAATTAGCAGGGAACACATAGCGATGTGTTAGGTAGGAGATGACCTCTTGGTATACTGCCTCTGGACTCATAGACTAAAGGATTTCAGGCTTTATGGCTCAATTCATATTTTTCTATGCATTAACACATTTTCTTCCTTGCATAAAAGGAAAATGCAATACCAGCCTCCAAATAAGAAACATTTTTAAAAAGTGCCAAAAAAGACCTATTCCAAGAAAAGCTTACCTTGGACCCCACTTCTTAGAGGTGCTGGTGACATCACTATGCCTCACCACTGCCCCCTGAGTACTCATAATCCTGTATAAATGTGCTTGTGCTTAGCTGGGAGGGATGTCATTAAAGTGGACCCTTCCATTGCTTCATGCTTTAATGAGTCTCCATGCACGAAAAAACATGCCTGCACAATTTTGGCCAATGCATTGCACCACCGTGAACCACTGAAGCACCACTGAGTGCTGGGGTGTGCTGAAGTACAGGTACATCTCTTACCAATGTGTATACATGTTGGTGCTCAGCTGCTACCACCCTCAGCTGTTTGCCAGCTATTGGCATGTAACCTCACATGCTGCATATACCTGTGGATGATCGCACCAGGATGCAAACAGTCTGTGTCCAGGTGAAGTCATCCGCAGGTTTTCGCAGCCTATGAGATTACACACAAATGGCCTACGAACAGCTGCGGACGGTGCACATGTTGTAACATTGCATAAGCTTTTAGAAACAATGTCACAGTGAAAGTTATGCCTGGAGCAAAAAAAAAAAAAAGCAGACGGCAAGCATGACAAGGTGAATTGGGGAGACAAAATGCGAGGAGCTAATGGGGTTCGGCTTCAGGACATAGGTTACTTACCCGATTAGCTAGGTCAAAAGGTTAGGTGGAGCTTTAGTGGTGGTCTGAGTGGGTGGTATTCCATCTTCATCAGTTGGTGACTGATACCCGCCCCTTTTTGTTTTTCAGAGGTTGCACTATGGACATTTTCTGTTAAGTGGCGGTTGGGTTTTTTGACGGTCGTAAAAATTAAGTGCTGGTGGTTTATGTTTGGGGACCTGTCTTGGTATGGTGTCCTCTATTCACGGTATGTAAGCTGGTGAACACTAAATTTGGATATTGGAAGTGGCTGCGGTCAGTTGGTGGTTGTCGCCGAGGCAGTGTGTTGCGGCTGGGGGCCTAATATGTTTTTGGTACTAGATCAATCAAAAGTATAGCGCTTAGAGCCTCACGGTGTTACACCCAACAGTGTGAATTGCAAACCTAAACGGTATTTTGTGAAAAATAAAAAGTTTGAACAAATAAACTTTTGCAAGAGTGGGATTATTTTCAACACATCTGTACTAAATATATCTAAAGTCAAATTGATAATAAATATCTCCTAACAACAAAACACACAAACAGTGAACCAATTATTATAATAAAATCGAAGTGAATAATATACAATGTATCCTCAAATGGATCAGTGAAACAAATGTCACAATAAATGTAACTGTAAATATCTCCTAACAAAAAACCCAAAACATTGAACTTTATTTGATATAAAATAATCAAGGTAGGTGATATTCGATATATAATCTAAAGGATAAGTGAAACAAATATCACAATAACAGCAATAAAATGTCATAAATTAGTGTTTTCAAGAAATGTGTAGAAAAATCTGTGAAAAGAAAAAAACTGCTGTAGCAACCAATAAGTTCAAAAGGTGCGATCTCCCATGCTGCTTCCAACTAATCCAAACAGTCAGAGCCAGAAGAAGAGAAAATGTGTCCCATTCAGTGATAATTCGTGATGAAAAAAAGGGGGGGGTGGGGGGGAACGCAGAAATCCCCTCTAGGGTATGTACTCACTGGACCGCAGATGTTTTCAGGCCGTGGACAGCACCATTCGCCGACGTTTTCAAGGGTTGGCGAGTCTGCATAGGTCACCCTCCAGTCTCTTTATATATTGTAAAAGGTAATCAATCATTTGCATCATATGTGTGAAAGACCACTATGTCTATCTCACATGCACAGACCTCAGTGATAACAGGAACAGATCTCAGTAATACAAATTTAACCCTAAGTATGCTGTGTTGTAAATATATCCGTATATAAACCATACACTAAATATTCATATATAGGCTATGTAAGTCGTATAAAATCTCTAAAAGTAACACATATATTACATTACATTTAGAATAGCATAAAAGGATAAACATACATATTTAAATCGTGCATATATAAGAACGCTGAAGAATATGAATTATATATACATATGAAATTACTAGGGATGCACCGATACCGGTATTTTGGTACTGAGTACGAGTACCGATAATTTTTTTTTGGTACTCGCCGATACCAATTACCGAGTAACGGAAGTCCCATTCAGGAAGCCAGGTGGCATGTAATGACTCGCCACCTGCCTTCCTAAATTAGCAGGGAAGCCGGGCAGCGTGTAAAGAGTCAATCAGAAAGCAGGGCGTCGCGTCATTAGACGGCGCCCGGCTTCCTGATTGGACGGCTCGGGCTGGGTACCGGACGAAGGCCGCATTCTCGCTGGAGAGGCCCCGGGGGAGGACAGGCTACACATACTAATGTAAGGTAACTTTACCTCACGAGGCCAGCTTCCGGTCAATCGCGAAACCGGGCAGCGTGTAATGACGCGCTGCCCGGCTTCCTGATACCGAAAGTCCTCGTACTAGGCATCGGAGCATTTGAGCGAGTACGAGTACTTGCCCAAATACTCGGAATCGGCACCGATATCGATACTAGTATCGGTATCAGTGCATCCCTAGAAATTACATAGTAAGACGTTCAAAGTTAATACATCTATACAATATAAATTAATTTATGTACCCATTTCATCTTCAGATTTGTTAGACGCTAATGATTACAAAACTTAGAACCATGAGTATCCCTATATGATAACTTCTCAAACATCATAAAATATATTTCTAAATGCATTTAGATGGAAAAAGGAACTATCAGTTATGAATCTTTAAGCCACACAATATACCCATTCATTTTAACCCCCCATTTCATGGCGATGACATATGTTTAACCTATATCGAATATTAACTATTTATTGTCCTTCATATTCTTCCACAATATTCTTCCTATTCTTCTTATATTTTTGGTACTGCCGCAGAGAACGGATTCAGAAAAAGGTGTGGCCTCCAAAGACCTGCAACCTTGTTTATGATTCTTGCTGATGTTGACGTTTGATTATAGAGTTATTTTCATATTGAATTATTTAAGAAAAGGCAGCTGAGGCCAATTTCAAGCCATATTGGAGTATGATCTCTTTATTGCTTTACAGGAACTGGGTGGTGGTCCTAGTGGTCTATATTAGAAAATGATTGGGACATCTATTCTACCTTAGTCATGTGTCCCGTAATCAAAACTAAAGGCAGTCCAACAAAATATTAGAGTGTGTGACATTTTTTCTGGACAGGCCGTGTATAACAGGAACAGACCTATCCAGGAAGAAAGAGGGAGCAGAGCTTGGGAGTGAGGGGGGTAGTACTCCCATATGGTGTGCATTACATGCATCCATTAAAAACAAATGGAATAAACAAACAGCATTTATTAAACCTGTAAAATCTATTAGCGTGATGAGCAAACAGTTACTAATACCACTGACTGTTTGGCTTGTACATAATTTATCCGGGAATGCTGCCAAGACGACGTATGGGTGTATCCTTTCCTTTGACCTCTAATAATTGACCCACTAAACGAATCAAGGTGACTGTACAGATGACAAAACATTAGTGGCTTCAGGACAGCCGCCATATGTTGCAATTCCACAAGACTGAGTTCAGTGTGTTATGCGTTACTTTAGTTTCTTTGGATTAAAAGGGCAACTCCACTCCACATTGATACTTCAGTTTTTGGAGAGTTGTTGGAATTACCCACGTGCTATGTTTAAAGGACTTCATTGGGGAGATTTCACCTACAGTATCTCGGATCCTTTCCCAAAAGTCCATAATTAGGACGAACATTTGGCTTCGTGTTGGACTTGACAATTCTGATGCAGATATCTCATCAATGGAGTCCTAAAAGATGTAACATGCAACTCAACTTCAACTTGCCAACAGCCACACAAAACTAAAATAAGTAATATAGATCAAATTATATTAAAAAATATGTTGTGAAATTTCATATTATTATCATTATACAGGATTTATATAGCGCCAACAGGTTGCACAGCGCTTTACAAAACTGAGGGAGACAATACAGCTACAATACAAATGGGAAGATCTGTACAATGCTTTATCATTGGGGATATGAAATTGATGACACACTTTTATAAGATTCTATGTCTTTGGTCACCCTCCATGCTGCATTTTTATTTCGCTCATATCCCTTTTTTTTCCAATCAAACAGACCAGTGATATTCATTGAAAAATAAAAAAACTGCACGCTCTTATTCTATACATCCCAAGAACCTATGAGATACAGACTTTCAGTTAAGCCTACCATACACATTACAATCTGATTGTACAATCTCCTTTAAATCTACCAACAACTATATAGTGCAAGGGCCTGCCTGACTGAATACAGATTGATTGGATAGATTAGGTAAGTCTTCATATTACATAGCTTTGGTAAATCTAAAGTTGATTGTACAAAGATTGCATGGTCAGATTTGAACCTGTATCTTGACCCTTACACCTTTATATGCAAACAAAACAGAAGAGGCGTGTCCTGTGGTCCTGAAGTGGTTAGAAATAGGCAAAGAGAACAGGATAACTTGGATGTTAAACCCCCTTATTTCCCCAATAAACTGACAAACAAAACAGATGAGAAAATATAACTATGGACAGGTTCACGTTTCCAGGCCAGATTCATCATGTAATGATAATGGATACTAATAATAATGTTTTCTGTGCCTGTGAAATCAGACTAAAACAAAATGATCTCATTCCAGAAAAATTCCAATTTACATTGTTTGCATTTGTGTCTAATTGTTATAGGGCCATTTGAAAAGGAGTAAAAAGTGGTCAATAAAGCATTTTGTGTTCAGAGATAATTAATAGTGAGGAAGTGACTCAGTTAGAAATTGCCCTTCACATTCCATGCAGTACTAGTGCCTTGATTGTGTACTTAGGCTTTGCACTGAGTATCATAAGTTACCTATTAAAAACATTAACGGAGACAGACCTTATTGAAATGAAAAACCACAATGCATCTCCTTGTGAAGACCTAATCACAGGATACCCGTGACAAATGTCCTCATTTCTTAGCTATATTTCAGGATAAATGATCAGCTGAAGAATTGGATTTACTTATTCACAATTACAGGGGAAACTCGATCAATTAGAATATCGTGCAAAAGTAATTGCAGTAAGTGCTGCAAAAGGGGCCCAAACCAAGTACTGAGTACATATGCATGCTTGTACTTTTCAGAGGTCCGATATTGTTCTATGTACAATCTTTGTTTTATTGATTGCATGTAATAATCTACTTTTTTGAGGTTGTGGATTTGGGGTTCTTGGGGTTTTCATGAGCTGTAAGCCATAATCATCACAATTATGACAAATCACGGCTTGAATGATCTTGTTTTGCATGTAATGAGTCTATATCATATATTAGTTTCACCTTTTAAGTTGCATTAGTGAAATAAATGAACTTTGCACGATATTCTAATTATTCGAGTTTCACCTGTACATGACATTACTTTTATTACAGGCAATAAGATTAAAGTGCATTTCAAGAAAAATATTTTTATTCCACACATGAGGTTTATCTGTGCGAAATGTTTGATTTCTCTCTAGTAGACGATATACTGCCTGTGACAAGACTGCACATTTGGCAAGAAAGAGGACCCTTTGACATGGGAGCAGTTGCTTGCCGATTTGGGAACATCTTCTAGCTCTCAGCTTTGCCCTTCATTATAAATGATAGAAAAGGATTATTTTTGTAAATAAAAGTACTGATAATTATAAGATGATCATTTTAAATTGAGCAGCAATTATAAAGATGTGACAAGATACCCCAAGCTGATCTGTCTTGGTGAAAAGTCTATCAGCCCTGTTGGACTTTTCAAAACACTTTTAGTTCATCCCAAGGAGAGAGAGACCTCTTAACAGGCATGCTCACTTGACCAATGTGAGTGTACAAGTACCTATGAACCCTCCTTTACACCTCTCCATTTGGTGTGTCGCATTAACACACGTGTGTTAACATGCATTGCGTTAAGGTAGTCCAATCATTTATGGGCTGACAATGCACCAATGCAGAGCACCATGTGCAGTAGGGGGCTACTGTGCTTGGGAGAGGCTGCAACACTGGTGCATTGCCTTGGTGCATTGGGCTGCCATTGGAAATGAATAGCACTGCAACGCAAGTGTGAAAGTCACCTAAAGCTGGCCATACACCTATAGATTATCTGCAGATTTTCTATGGCCAGGTGGAAAAAGTGCAAAAGATTCCTCCATCGACGCTAAACTGTGTGGATGGAGGAATCTCCCACTGGGCCAAGCTTCAGTATTTTGCTAGTCGGCCCCGCTGGCTCTCAGAATACCTGAACAATGATTCCATCCAATCAGATTGTTCAGGTATTTTGACCATAGAAAATGTGCGGATAATCTATAGGTGTATGGCCAGCTTAAGGCTGGCTTTAGCCCAATACAATGTTACAATGTGCAGTAGCCACCTGTGTTGCAGTAGCATCTACGTTCTGGTGTGCAGTGTCAGAAACAAATAGTGCAGGTATGTTTTCCTGTCCGCCCTGGTGCATCAGTATCAAAATGAATGGGCTGCACTTTACACTTTAAGCCACAGTGTAACATGCGTGTGTTAACTCAACACACCAATGTGTGGACACTGGACCTTAAAAGGAACAGAACATCAAATAGTGGTATGAATGTGCATGCATGATTTGATAGCCATCTTATGTCTAAGGGCTTGTTTAACCCAGCCCCCATGCTAAAACAATCCATCTTAGGGCACTGGGCATGTTTTTGTGTGTACCAGTGTGGTGGTGGTTGGGGGGGCAGTTACTTGTGCTTATAAAATGCAAGGCACTACTTACCTTTTTTTTAAGCTTTATTGAAATATCACAAAGTGACATTTAATTCAATTCTATGCACCACAGTTCCACTTCGGTGCATAGAAATGGATGCTGACATGCTGCTTTTTCTGCATCTGTCCACTCCTCCCTTCTCCATTCCATTGTGGTGTGAATGCATCACATAGAAAACTATTATTTTTTAGGTGTCCTTGAGGAGACCTGCAGGTACAGAGAAACACAGGTATCTGGACACTGTGTGAACGAGCCCTTTTTACACATGAGCACTCTTCTATCTTGGTGATTGCTGCTTTAGATAAGACTCCAGTCTGACGTTCAAATATCACCATTTCCCAGTGAGAGGTTCTTTGGAATGTACCATGGTATGGCAGCCGCTGACATATCCTGTGGCCTTCTGCTGGGAGATTCACCATGCACTCTCCACAAACAAATACATTGAGAAAGTGGTAGGAAATGGTTGTAGCAGCAGGAAGGAAGGCACCAAAATAACTGAAGTTTGTTCCTCAGCCCTCAAGCAACCCTGTCCTCATTATTGTACAGTAAGGAGATCTCCTTCTGTTGTAACTTTTTATTCTGATTTTATAGCTGTATAAGGTATGGCATTAACTATCCCTGAGATAATGGGCCTCTTCACACTTGTCCGTATATGTTAATGTGAATAAAGACATGCATTTATATGCACATTAACAGAGCAAATAGCAATGAGTTGGCATTCACATTTAATGACATCCCAATGTATGTATGCAGTATAAACATACACAACTGCCCTTCAGGGTGCTACAGTACAAGATGTATATGTATACTTCCCAACTGTCCCTCAATTGGAACCAAATTCCTCTGTCCCTCTTTTATCCTCAGTTGTCCCTTTTTTTTTTTGCAGTAAAGATATTTATGAAAAGGTTCTTTTTAACTACCCAAAGTGTTATTCTGCACTAAAACCTTTATTATATCTCTTAATTACTCTATTTTGCTATTTGGAAAAGCCAATATAAAGAAAACATAAATGGTAGAAAACAACAATTCTGGCTTTAACCAATCATTTTTAGCATATATATTGTTAATGGTCCACATAACTGGGGACGTTACAGGGGTGTGTACATTGCCTACATACATAGAGGGGAATTTATCAAAACTGAAGCAGACACAATCTCTAGCAGTTGTGCAACCAATCAGCTTCTAAACATAAAAAAAGAAGCTGATTAGTTACTATGGACAGCTGCTCCAGATTCTGTCTGCTCCATTTTTGATTCGTTTTTCCCCCATTGTGCTGGAGGGTGTCCTCCTTTCTCATCTCAGAAAGTTGGGGAGGTAAGGTGTATGCACTGTGCTTTGTAGTAAACTGCATTGGCTAAAGATTTTCTATTTTAGGATAGTGAATGGAGCCATGCAATTTCTTATTTTTCCCTGGAGCCAACTGTACATCAATAGTATAAATACATTTTAATATTATAAAGCCGTTTCTTCCAAACTGCATACAGTTATCTCAGGCTAGTTGGCCGTCAGATGTCCATTGGGGAAGCCATACAATTGTCCTGCAGCATTCTGTAAAAGCATGATGTAGCAGCTTTCCTGAGCCTCATTTGTCTTCAGTGAGACTTTCACATGAGTCAACAAGTAAAATCTTGACCTGGGGAGAAGCAGAGATGTTTCCTAAGCTTGGATTTGCAGCAGCCGAAAGAAGCTTTCTTTTTGTGCTCATGTTATTGTAATCCCTACTTAGAAAACTGGCCTCCTGCACTAGTTAAACCAGGGAGTGTAACTAATTCTATTACCACAGGTGTTAACAGTTTCATTCCCAGGGGACTTGTATTGTCAGTAACTCTATGACACACCTTTATCCCAAAGATGTAACAGCTAGACTGACAAGTGGAAAAATTGAATGTCACTGTTACACCTTTACAACAATTCAGTTGTCTGCATGATCCATAGCAATGACTGACAGCTTTGGAGGAAAAGGTTAAGCTGTTACTGCTTTTCTGTCTGCTTCGGTAAATAGTCCATGTTTTAGGGCCCAAGTGGATTTTGTCCATAGCTTTTTATGAGAGAAACATCTCTTTCAGTGAGAGACAAAAAAGGAATCACTATAGTCCAGGCCAATGAATAGTTTTATGTGGTAAAATTTTCCACCCTAAGTAAAACTTACAAATAGATTTGTATGCTGCTGGATACTGCTTGAATAAAGCAAGACTCCACCTTTCAGACCACAATAGCATGAAAACTGCTTAAATAATACATTTATAGGGGTTTGTAACCATTCACTACAATTTCAAAACTAGAAAAAAAAAATCACTTTAGGTAAATTTTAGCTCTCCGTGAACTCTTTAAAATTAAATGTACAAATGTATAACATTTTGTAGCAGCAATAATTTGAAACAACACTGGGCCTTCATCAATTGCTTTTGGCAAGAGTCGACCTTTACATTTCTGTTACAGCGTAGGCCCCTTTCACATGAGTGCCCGTCCGTTCCGATCAGCTGGGGATCCGTGCACAGATCTCCTGTAGGCCCCTTTCACATGAGTGCCCGTCCGTTCCGATCAGCTGGGGATCCGTGCACAGATCTCCTGTATGGAAAAGATGTCACTTTTGAGACATCCATGTACGTTCAGTTTTTTTCTTCCAAAATGTCAGATCTATGGGCAATTGGATGTAAGAAAACATGTATCTATTTACATCCAATTACCCATCATGATCAAATCTGCAAAAACGGAACTCTTCTATTTTTTCCCCGGACCTAGATGGATGGGTAATCGCATGTAAACAGACCCAGGTCAATTTACAACCACCATTCCACATACTAACTTTGGGCTTCCAATCAGGTCCACCTGAAAAACTGACAGATGGTTCTGATCAGGCCACCCGTGTAAAAAGGGCCTAAGGCAAATTTTTCCAAAGATCGTTGCTTGAATGAGAATAAAGATAGCAATATACCAGTAGAATTTTGTTTGCAAAATTCATTTTTCCGAATTGGATTCAATCGTAGTTGTTCTCCAAACACTGAAATTCTAACAGTAAATATGGTTTTCATTCAAGAAACTCTGTTCATTTTAAAATCTAATGTTACAAGCAAAATTTTGATCTTAGATAAGTCTCTGATGGCATTATCAAATAGTCTGCACAGATTTTTCATATGAACGGTCGTATGAAAATTTAACAATGTATACCCACTTTTAGCTGGCCATACATAGTCAAATTTCATCCAACTTCTGCTGAATCGGTTGAAATTTGTTCCATGGGTAGCGCTGCCGGCACCACCCAGACTGGCAAAAGTCGATTTTCCACTTTTGACCAAGATGCCGATTGCAAAATTGTTGGGCGAACAGTGACTGTAGCAGTAGTCACTGTTCAGGTATTTTACCCTGCAGGGGAGATTCTGCACATCTAGATTTCTCCACCGCATGGATGGGTGAACCAAGTTTAAAGTAGGGTATACACTGGCAGATTGCATGCATAACAAATTGTGTCAGAACATTTACTAATGCCATCAGACACTTGACGGATGTTTTTGGAAATCTTGTTTGAGTGTCGTTTTGATCTAACATTCGATTTTGGAATGAATGGCATTTCCAAAACAAAAACCACATTCACTGTTAGAAATTAGTTCAAACATTTCAAAATTGATTTATCTCGTAATAAATTCTAACCACTTATACCCTACTTAAGGTGTAAAGCCACCTTACGTTAAAGGCCCAGAAATCTAAATAAGCAGAGCCAGTGCAGACAGAATGAAATAAAACATAAAACAATGTTTTTTATTTTTTACACTTAGTATAATGACTGAAACAAACATAAAACGTAGGCATCATTCAACAGCTAGACGCCATTTGTGAGGACCTAACTGTGGATTGTGAATGTATTTTTCCTGTAGTCAATGCATAATATAACAGTTTTAACTGTGGACAGTTGTAAGACAAATGCTGTTTTCAAGACTTCGGCGCATTAGCATGTACATGTCATGGACTTCACTGGCTCCATTCATGATAGTAACCTCTTTATTGACACTATAAATGTGCTTGTCGTTCTGCTTGTTAATTGTGGTTTCAGCGGAAACAGACTTGTCTCATGTTTGTGACCTCACTTCACATTTCAAACAACAAGTATTTGATTAGATGATATGATGACCATACAACACAAAATATTTATTGATTTTATTTGTTTTGAAGCCAATTTGTATATGCTCATTTTAAAATGATAGTCTGCAACTAACAATAAGATATTAATATTAAATTGATTTTTATTCAAAGTTAAAGTGACATTAAACTCAGGAGCTAAATCTTAACAATGCAGTCAAGTACCTTAACTAATAAACAAATGTATCTTATTTGTGTATCACTCAACTCTAGACCCTCAAATCATCTCTGAATTGGTGCTGACACTGTCCTTCCTTCTGGAGGGTGGTTACTTTCGTTCCCCATGGTCCCTGTGTGTGTTGCAAAGTAGCCACCGATCCAAGCTTGCTCCTGTGATAGACTACAATCCCATGTTTAGTTTACTGATTTGTTTTGAGATTGTAGTCCATCACGGGAGCGAGCTTGGAGCCACAGTCTGAGTAGAAAAGCCTGCCACCTACCAGAATCCTGCTGAAAAGGATTCTAGTTCTCTGTGTGGAAGCAGTTGTCTCTCTGCAGAGGTCTGACATGCCCCTGCTGAGTCAGAGTTCCCGAATCAGCAGGTAGCACAACTTTTTCTGCTTTGAAAAAAAATTTTAGGAAACTTTCTTCTCATGATTTTCAACCCCGAACCCAAACCTTTCTTGCTTGCAATCAGGGCAAGACAAATCACTTTTAGTCAATTCACCGGCACTCGACCTAGTGATTTAAATAAACAAAACTAACCTATCCCTGAAGTCTGTTCAGTCTTTGGGTTCAAATTAAAGATCCTAAGCTCTTTTTAGATTTCTGGGGATGCCAAGCTGCATGGAAAATGGCATCCCCAGCAAAAGCTTTAGTGAAATGCAACTAATGGAATACCAGGGATATGATGTAACTTATTAAAACACTAGGACTGATCATGTAATTATAGTAAAGCATACTTTTGTGGGGGGTTTTTAAATGCGAGAAACTAAGTTTATGGCTAGAACAATCAATATATCTGTAATTTAATAACATGAGGCACCATTATTACACAGCTCAATGGAAGCACCTGCCTGCCGAAATCTATATATCCAGTTCTGCTCCAGGTTCATTAATCTCTGTATGGTCACAATATTTGCTAGTTAGCATGAGAACTGTGAGTGTTGAGTGAAGAATTAGCCTGGATTATTCTGAATAGCAGAGTCTGGTTCCCTTGTCTCTATAGTGTAGGTCTCATACAGAGGTCTCATGTTTCATACTCTCATTTCCAGATTAGAAAGTGTTCTGTTTGTCCATTGTTAAAGTGGTTGTAATGCAATGGGGCTGTGTCTACGTCTAGATTTTATAACCTCCATATACACAGGGTAACAGGGCTGATAGCAATTGGCTTCATTAGTAAGCAGTGATGTGCAAACTACAGAGGACTAGTCCAACTGGACAGATGTTAGACTGCATAAGTTGGATCAGTGAAAGATGATTTCTTATTGGTTACCATGGGTTACAGTACACTCAAAAGCCACTAAAAGTATGTGTAAACCCTCCATCCCTGATGTTCCCTACACCCTTCCCCCCTCCCTATGCCTCTAGTATTGTATTTAATGTGATTGTCTATATGTCTGTACACTGTATTGTATTTTTGTCATTTGTTATATTTTGAAAACCCTCAATAAACATTTAATATGAAAAATAAAAAATAAAATAAAAATTAAAGTATGTGTAGAAAGGCTTGCTTAAAGGTGACTTGTAAATTAACCTATAAAAGAAGAGCATCTATACGTACCTTTGCATGCTGGGGGTGTCAAATACCTGCTCCAGCCACCACAGGCTGTGGTTCCCCACGCCGACTCTTATGTCCTGTAGTTACATTGAAGTCACATCTACGCTTTTATGAATATGCCCCTATGTGTTTGCACACACAAAAAATGCAAAGACTCAAAGAAAACAGGTTTTTTATATTGCAGTTTTTATTTTTGTTTGTACACTCTTGTTTTAATTTCACTTTTAGGCTGACTGCAGGTCGTAAAAGTGGCGTTACCACAGTGCATGAACCATATGTATGGCATCCCAATGCACCTTGCCAGGGCACCTTAACACATGTTTCAGCACACCGCAATGTTCAGATGTGAACTATTTATACATTGTGGTGTATCTGAAAAATATAGCCAAAAAAATATCTTACGCACTCCACCACAAACTAGAAAAATGTTTGGCTGGAGTGGTCAGTGTAACTTGGATAGGAGAGTGGCTATTAAAAACATAATTGCAGGTCTTCTAATGTGCATGTACCTCCTAACTACTTTGACTCCCCAGGCCTTTTTCTCTCTAAATCCTCTCTAAAGTCCCAGAGCCATTTTTTTGTTTTATGTTTTGTAGTCTACCCTAATGTATTACACGTTGCTTTTTGGGGGGGAAAGATAGGGCTTTAATTTGGTAGAAGATTTGAATACAAATGTATTCACTTCCTTAGTTTTTATTGGGAATGTTTAGGCAAAAAAATAATTGAAAAAAATAGTTTTCTTCTAGTTTTTTCCAACGCAACATTTAGGTAATTTGCGCACTCCCAGTTAACTGCTTATTCCAAAATAAAATCAACACAAAAAAAAAGTCAGCTGATTAAAATGATATCACATTAGTGTATCTTTTATGTATCCTAGGGATGGTAAAGCTCAAAGTGAACATATGCATTTTACTTTAGGAGAGCTCTATTCTTCCACCCATTCCAGACCATGCAGCGTGGTTGATAACCTCGCTTTTCTCTATTGCAATGAAGCAAAATGGCTTGGTCACATTGCTGCCCTCAGTCTCTGATTTGACCGTAAAGGAGCAACAGCAGATGGAAAATGTAATTTATTCTCTCTTCTCCTGTTAGAATATATATTTTTTCATTGTGCCCAAAAGGTGGAGCTGCTGCAAGCTTATGACTCATAGGTGTACACTAGATCAGCCTTTCTCAACCAGGGTGCAACAACACCCTGGTGTGCATTCATATTTTTGCACAGTATCATGCATTTGCATTGTGAAGGCGAGCTGGCTGTTAGCACCATGGAAATGCATGAAGCTAATCCAGGGCTGGTGGCATCCAGGACCTCCCCCAGCATTCAGAAGAGGACAGAAGTCCACCCCTTATTAGGCCTGCTCCACCCCCCACCCTCTGCAATGCTGCCACAAATGTGCTGTGTTGATGATTATAAGGACCCTGATGTGACGTGGGGCTACTGATGTGGAGGGGGGCTTCTGATGTGAAAGGGGCTCTTGATGTGAATGGAGAACTCTAATGGGAAGGTTGGCTCTGAGAGCAAGAGCGGATCTCCATATAATTTTGTGGGCTTTTTTTTTGTCCAGGATATGTTGTCGCACACCATTCTGATTCATATCATCTTTATTTCTATTCCTTTAGCATGGCATATGGACATGTTAAATGACCACATGACATTTTTTATTCGGGGTCCCACCTTAAAATCCATACCAAACCCCTGTCTAGGATAAGGGTCTGGTATATATTTAGGGGGATCCACACATCATTTTTAACATTTACTTTGTTACACATTAGGATGGGGTATCTTGAGATTTTGCATAGTTTTAAAGAGTGCTGTGACTGCAAAAAGTTTGAGAAACATTTTAATACAAGATGTTGCACATTGTCCATTTTTGTATGGATGACATGGCACCGCAGACTCAAGCAGATTTTCCTGCTGCAGATACTTTCCTCGTCTGCAGAGGATGTTCCACACAGCCAGAGAGGAAGTCTGTATTTGTTCAGAGTCCCCAGAGGAGAATCAGCAGTGGGAGATTGACTGAAAGAGCCTCTGAACTCCTGTAACCTTCACATCTCACATGTTTCCCATGTCCTGTAACCTTGAGGAAGCCGTAAGCCACTCAGCACAGAAAACCCCAGGATGTGGCTCCGGAAAAAATAGATAAATAATCAAACTGTTTAATCCCTCTTTCCAGTGGCTGGGGGTGCCTCATTTCCTGCTGCTCTGTTTTTGTACGGAAAGTGAAATCCATTTTCAAAGACATCCTAAAAATAACTAATCAAATACATTTCTAGATGGATGGAGAAAACAGAGAGCCACATGGGAAACGCTGATTGTATGGAATATTCAAATAGAACCGTCCTAAATCTTTTACATGATGATATATAACTGCATCTATAAATGGAAAAACTGACTTTAAAGTAAAAAGGACAAAAGAGAAACAGAACATTTTGTAATGAGTTTTCAAGTAAAAATTTCACGTTCCTTCTGTAATGAATTATGCACTTGAAGCGGGCCTTCATTCAAAATGACAACTTTCCCCCATTGCATACCTCCTCCCTCCATGAGGCTAGACAGCTAACCTTTTTTTGTTTGTTTGGGTTCATATAGTTTTATTTTTCGGTCCAGCCCAGGTGCCATTCTTGCCTAGCTAACAATGACGTGTCCGGCTCCTAAAGCCTCCTGGGATATGGGATATGTGGCTTGCGTCATTCGGGGTCGGCTGCCTGAACCAAGAAGAGATAGCTGGCTCTCTATGACATTGAAGAGAACATGGTGGCGCAGGAGTATGTGAATTCAGGAAAAAAAAGGTAAGAACATACTTTAACACAAATACACAGGGGGAGGACATGGGGGGGAACTAAAGTTTCTTTTAAAAGTATACTCCAGTTAAAGTAGTTTTAAAGCCTCCATTTAAAAATCCCTCTTTAAAAATCGATGAAAAATCTATTATAATAGATGCACAATGTTCAATAAATGCATTATTTCCAAACAATCTGCATATATTTAATGTACCTTTCTTAAATTGTACCCACTCCAACTTCCGTTCTGCGCAGGTGCGTAATGATGTCAGGTGCAGTTAACTGCGCCGGCCATCTCCTCTCTCGTGCAGCTGTCAGGCTCTTGGTCCATGACCGAATACCCACCTTTTCACTCTGGTGTCACCCAGTGCGGGCCGCACCCCTCTTGTGATGCCACTGAGGTGAAGCTCTGCTGACTTCCATTATCCAATCACATGCAAGCAAGAATACGGGTTTTTTTTTTCATTTTCCTTGCACGTGCTTTTGTACTTTTGTATTCTTTGAGAAGTGATATTTCACCACATTCACCATGCTAAGGGAAAATTCCCATGCAAAGTGGGGTTTTTTTTTGTGGGGGTGGGGGGGGGGGGGTTCTTTTGTCACGGCAGCTTGTCGTTGGGGGTGGGGTTTTTGTTGGGGGGGGGGGGGGGGGGGGTTGCTGTCTGTAGCCCATTGGGGAGATTTCCCATCATCAGTTTAGAACAAGATATATAAAGAAATATCTCTAAAGTGATTGAAAATCCCCTCTTAGAAGAGGCATCTCAAATGGAAGATTGTTTCCCTTCTGTGCTAGTGACAACTGTAAAATGTTGTATTTCCCAGTGAAAATGGTAAATATAGAGAGAGACTGAGCTATAAATGATTTGGAACTTCTGCGACCCTTCAGACTTTTCATTCATCCTATCCATACGCCATCTTGTGGCCTTTTTTCAAATGGCACGTTGAGATTTTACTAACTTTCGTTGAGTACAACTTTGTGACAATTTAAGCAAAGTAAACTTATTTTTTGACAGTCATGTTGTCTTTTGAGTTACAGTTCTTCATAATATTAAGAAACTGACCTAAAATCATTATTTTGTATTGCTTTGGAAAAAATGTGATCTGCCCCTTTAAGAAAAAGTATCGGTAATTGGTATCGGCGAGTACTTAAAAAAAAGTATCGGTACTCGTACTCAGACCCAAAAAAGTGGTATCGGTGCATCCCTAGGTGCCACCATTAGCAAGGGGAGCTGCTGCAGGGAGAAGGGAAGGGCTTCAGATTTGAAAACTTTGGATTTATAAAGCACACAGTAGTTAAAAGCTCTAATAATGTGGCTAGCTTAATTTTTTTATGTGAGTATGCATACACTTAGAAGGACCTCTCAGGCAAAACCGTTTAAAAGGGCCCTCTACTTTTTTGTTCTGTTCATTGGTGATGTGCAAACCTGGCAAGTACTCACCATTCTACTGATCCCGGCCCCAGCTAATTAAAACACCCACAATGTCTCCATTTTGAATGATGTCGTTTTGAGGAAAGGTCTGTGGTGACCCATATTCTCCAAGAAGTTATGTCAGGTAAGATGATAAAGATCAGCTGGCCATACACTATCAGGGTTATTCACGAAAGGGTGAAGAGTTTGGAGAAGGCAGGAGAAGTGAACAATCTAGGCCAAAATAGCTGATTTGGAAAAATTCTCCAATTCAGCTCACTTTTCAAATCTGCTAGATTGTTCACTTCTCCTGCCTTCTCCAAACTCTTCACCCTTTTGTGAATAACCCTATATATATTTTTTCATTCAACATGTGGGTTGAATGAAACAATTTAACATAATCCTCCAGCCACACTAAACAGTATGGATGGACGAATCTGCTGCTGGGGTTTTGTTTTCTGACAGCAGCAGATGTGGCACTGTATACCCAAACAACGACGTCAGCTCATTACCTTTCTTCACCGCTTGTTCCAAAATGTTCCATCTGACTCCTGTGATTTTTCTGATCAAAGCATGCCGGACAAAAGGGTGGTGTCAAGGCCGCCCACTGAATGAATTTCGGACAGTTATGATTTGTACAGTTTATGGGCAGCTTTACCTTAGGATTTTACCTGACAATGAGTGTCAATATAATATCCAGACTGAATATAGAGTATGCAAAATATCGGATGTAAGTAGGCAATAATTCCTTCTATATACTCCACTGTACTGACATGCATTGTAGAAAAGCAGAACACAGAAAAAGAATGTAAAGCTGACCATACACTGGAAGATTCTCACACAAACGCTCATATAAGGAATCTTATCAGAGCATTCGATAATACCATTCAAGATGAATTGCTTTCGACATTTTGTTTTGATTTTAACATTCGATTTTGTAATGAATGGAGTTTACTGAATGAAAACCACATTCACTTTTAGAATTTTGTTGGTTCAAGAAAATGTTTCCATCCTGATTCTTATTTTTTTCATCACTACTGTTGAAATGATCGTCGATGTGACCCTCTATGCCTGGTCAGGCCAGCCCAGTAATTGAAATATATGGAGAGCTACTTACACACTTAGGGGTGTATCTAAAAAAATGTTTGCAGAGAGATCAGTTCTGCAAAGTTCTTAGTTTTAGATTTGCACCGCCATTTCCTATGCTCCTTGGCTCCATCTAGAAATCTACAACTAAGATGTTCGCAGAGCTGTTCACTCTATAAAAGGTTTATATACGCACAACTAATTGTACACACAAACATTAAAATAAACAATTACTTACAGGTTTAGTTACGTACACTCTTAGAACTGTATGGTGGTTTTCATAGTTTGCATATACAGAACACGAGCTGTAGGGAAATACCCTTTACCTTTTTATGTTTTATCAGTAAATATGGGAATCTTGTGAAGGGTTGAAAAAATAAAGTGGATGAGAAAGGTGAAATGAACATTTCTGACCTCTTATGTCATTGTTGGAAAGTGTATAACCTTTATAATCAGAGTTGCTGGCGATCTATGTCTCTGTCTAGTTTCTTCTGACCTTTCATATGCTAATATTCCTCTCTGTATCCCAGACACTAAAAACAGGACCTTAGTGCAATTTGGGTGGAAAGAAAATGTGCCTGAAAATTGATTGTCCAGAAAAAAACGAATTATATACAATTGTAAAATAAAAACATACTCACAGATTACAAAATATAGCTTCTTGGGTCTATTTTTCATTTTTAAAATCCTGTAAAGTATATATAAACCTAGTCACTGCAATCTTATATAAGGCTTAAGATGTTAAAGTTATTTTAAAGTCAATTTTTGTATTCATGAACCTTCAACTTATATTAAAGTAGCCCATTGTGGCAGATAGTATTGCGAAAATCCTCACCGCTCTGATTCTGCAGCCCAGCGCACGTTGTATTTCCTCCACAAGTGCAGGTCGTAAAGTGCGTGCTCACCATGCATGAACGGAAACCAGAGAACAATCGCACCCCGCAAGACACAAGCGATGCAGAATCAAGTGCAAGCTCCTCAGACCAAAGAGCAAACCCGTTGTGCTAGGGTTATCCCTTTAATGAGGAGCCTGAGGCAGCTGCCTCAGACGGCATCTATTTGGCTCATGTAGGGGGGCAGCAGTCAGAGCAACATGGCAGGCAGAGCTGCTGCAGAATGTTTGCACTGTGCCTGCTTTTCCCTTTCTGGCCAGAGTGTCCCAATTAGCTGAGAGCCTGGCAGGGTGATGTGTAAGAGCCATACACATCTCCCCGTTCAGCTCTTAGCAATCAGGGACCCTTTGGCTGGTATGCCGTCCAGTTCCTGGCAACTAGTGACATCACTGGTTGCCAGGAGCTGGATGGGACACCAGCTAGAGTGTCCCAGGTTGCTGAGAGGCACCAGGCTCTGCAGATGGGTATCTGCGAACCTGGAGAAGGTGGCCGCCCCTCCCCCCACCAAACACCCTTCCCCGCCACCTCAGGTGGCAAAAAAGGCTGGGGACATCACTGCCTTGTGCCATACATCCCTACTTTTTGAGATGGTAAAGAGGGACATCTTTTAGCACAAAGTGTGCAGGCAAAGGATACACCCCTACCGTGCCACCGGTAAAGTGGACTATGAAGAATTAAAAAGCAAAAAATGATGTCATAGCTAATCTAAATAGAGTCCAAGATGGCACATGCTTTGGCTGTAAAGGATAAGAGGGTGTAGTTCCCCTTTAAATACTATATTTACTATAGTGCTCTACTCATTTGTTAGAAAGGATAGGAAAGGAGGAAAGAAGTACGGTGTCTCAAATTGAGGTACAGTTGGAAGGTATTTTTCTGATCCAGCCATGAAGATCCGTAGGGCACCTCCTGTTATAGGGTGACAACATTCTATCCTGTCTGCCCACTGTTCTCCTTAGCTCACTTCTGATGGAGAATACAATTGGCTATTTTAACACACATTACCCAGGCATGTTCCAGTGTTGTCACCATCAGGTAGTCACCCTGCAGCCATCTCAGGAGTACATGCATGTAGACATGAAGTAGCTGAAAAGAGCCTCCAGGAGATCAGAGAGATAATACAAAAGATGAAACACAAAGTGATTTAGCAAACTAAATGGGCTGTTTGCAGAGAGCGGATACAGCTACTCGCTGGGCACCCTATGTTACTCCACACCGCGCCCTGGAATTTTATGTTCTGGAACCTGTGGATAGTCACGGAGTTCTATTTCTTTTTCTGAATGCGATATGGCTGCTGTAAGGCCTTACCACTGCTTTATAACTGGGGCCCTAACTGTCATTATGTTACTGTTTTTATCCTTTAAGTGAACACTAACTGAGTCAGTATTGTACCCAAATAGGCAAGTATATAAAAATAGTAAAGTCATTAAAATTCACAAACATACATTGCAGAAAGAGTGAGTTTCCATCAAGGTGGGACTACGCAGAGCTGACCAAATTTCTTTCAAGGCTGCAGATAACAGCAACAAATAGTGAATTATTCTCTTAGACCTCCCATTAGCTTCATTTAGATAACACTGCAGATTATTACAGCGTGGCAGTATTGGCACTTTTGTATTGTTTGGAAACGAAGTTGAAATTCTCCATTAAATGCAGTAAACACTTCCTACAACACAATGATATATAATGGGAGCCAATGAAAAAATAACTGCACCCAGCAGGATGGCAGGAGAGATCTTAGTGTTTGACACCTGGAAAATAATGGTTCAGATTAGTCAATTGACCACATCCTGAAATGTAGTGCTGGGTCAGCTTTCCTCTACCATGGAGTGATTCAGACCCTTCGTACACATTTTACTACCACTGTTAAAGATCAAAGTTTGATGCCAGACATGTGTCTAAAAAAACTAACTTTTATATGCCACTGCTGTCATAGTTAACATTCTGTTAAGGGGAGAGCCCACTCACAAACGATGGAATTGGTCAAATTAAAAGAAGGCAGACACGTGTGTGGGGGAAAAAATCATGTGATTTCAGATGAGCTACTTGCCAACTACCCCATCCACCTAAATTGGTTTTCTTTTTGGGTGGAGAGTAATGACTGAAGGCTTACCTTAACCCTTTCTAAATGCCCGTGTAAAATTTAGCAGCACCAAAATGTGTTGGTTAATTTAACAATAACTCTCTAAATAATCTGTATGCTTAAACATACCAAGGCAGCTCTGATCCACTTGATGCAGAGCACGGCAGTCAGGTCAGTGGAGACCCCAGCTGTCATTGAGAGCCAGCGGCCATGCAAAGTGTCAAAACCAAGGCAGTTATTCAGGTGATGAAGAGTATAGTACATTTTTAGGTTTAATATTTAAAGTGAATCTGTGTAAGACAAGTAGGGCAATGCATTAGGCTCACTTGAAAGGCTCACCCTGCTTGTTGCCTATACTTACCTTATGTTTGTTCCCCAGCTGCCCCATTTTCCTCAACTGAACCAAGCAAAAAGGCTTTGTCTAAAGTCCAAGTAGATCTGGTTGCAGCAGTGAACATTGTGTGTGCAAAATGTGCAGCTGCGCATGCTCCTTCTGGTGTTCAGGGTCTCTCTTTGCTAGATGTGGGTTACATAGTTACATAGTCACATGCTTGTCCATATTCAGAAGTACAGTATAAGGTTTATCACTTATGGGCACCATAGCACAGCTTGGGAAAGGCAGGGCCTAACATTACTATTACAAAACACACATTCATAATGGGACAAAACTGCCTAGTTTCCAAATTTCTCTTCTCTTGGCATCTCTCTTGGCATCTCTAAATCTTTTCACTCTCATGACGACAATCGTGGCAGCAATCCCATACTCCCATACCACTCTCACTACTCACAGTGTGTGCAGCAAATTGAATAAATCACGTTGCCAACTCTACTAACTGGGTTTGCACATGCAAGTAAATTATTTGGTCAAATTTGCCCACATCAGATTCCTAACTAAACTCATAAAACACAAAACCAATGAAAAAGTCCTAAAACAATTGCTTGTTAAGTTAGTGTTAGTGATAATGACTTTACACAGAGGTGCTCACTTCCTCAACCCCCACTCCAGATCTCCAGCTACGTGGCTCAGGCTCCTGTATCCAGCGTATTTGTACTCACATCTATGCATATCGGAGGAAATCAGCTTCAAACAGATATTTCAAAGTTTGATGGTCACACCAACTATTATAATTTATTTGCTTCAAACCAGAACACAAATGTGCTTCAGAGTTGATGGAAAGCAGAATATTTGCCTAGGGTATAATCCTGTTTCTGTTTCAGGCTATAGTTGGTTAGACAGTCCTACCAGCAAAATATGGACCGCAAAAATTTTTTGTGGGAGATTGGCAATAAGGCTGGTCATCTACCTATAGTTTTTACTCATTCATCCCTTTGGGTCTGTGGCCAGAGTGGGCCACGCACAAGTCGAAATTCAATTAGGGTATTTCCACTTTTGCAGTCAAATTTCAGAAAACCACACAAAAAGTGATCCCAGCATACCTAAAAATCATTTTTGAAAACATGCATTTCCTCTTATCAACATACAATGCTTCTAGATCTTTAAAGCCGAACTCTAGGCAAAAATTGCCAAGTGCTTGTTTTTGTCTAGGTGCTAAAAAAAAAGTTCTACTCACCTGAACCATGGAGCCGGCTGGCTGCTACTCCGGTCCCTGAAGCCTGTCTCCTGCTCTGCTGCAGCGATGCTATGTGTATAGACTGTGATGACTCAAAGGTCCTTAGACAGCTGCAGCTTAGGGGGATAGATGCTCCAGGGATCAGTGTAAAAACAAGCCAACCCTGAGGATCAAGTAAGTATAACTTTTTTCTTTTAGCACCTATACAAAAACAAGCATTTAACCCTTGCACTGCGGAGGTAGCCTCGCCCCATGGGTGAAGAACTTTAAGCCTTAGTTAGGACATACTGTCCTGTTTAAATCTACCTTACAACTGATAATTAGATCTTCCAGCACAGTACAGACAGGGTTAATTGTGGTAACCATTACCTCCCCACCCAGCTCTAGCCCTCTTCTTGAGAATTACAGAGAATGGAACAACTTCGGTTATGCAGTTTTCATGTGCAAGTAACAATTTTTTAATATTTTATTAAAGTTATGATATAAAACAGGTGTTATCCCAAATTAGCTGCAAAAGTGGAAATACACTTTAAGTTGCCACCAGACAACATGCGATTGGCTGCTGACTTTGCACAGTTTCATTTAGTTGCTTTCTAACTACTATCCTACTGCTGCTTACTTTGCACCAGCAGGAAGAATCTGAGCTGTGTCACAATAATGTCATTAAATATTATTTTTCAACAGTTATAGCAGATGCCAGATCATGCCTGGCGGTGGTGCTCAGTGCAGAATCTGAAACTATGGCTAACAATCTCATTGTCACTGCGGAAGATCAGAAGGGATAGACCGCCCGTGTTACTGCAGAAAGAGATTAAAAGTCACTAGAAAATTGTAATCCCTGTTGGGAAACCGGTTTACATATAAATTATTGATTAGGGTTTTTTTGGAAACTTTCCTTAAATTAGATCACAGTATTTAATTATTTCTTCTGTTGAACAAGTTACATTTGTGCATGTTTTTCTTCCCAGTATTTTGTAGTTTTTTTAAATGGAAAATAGGAAGTCTGTCTTGTTTCAAGCCTGTAAAGATCCTGGTGGTGGGTGGGTGATGTCACAACAAGGCAGAAGCGGGCTGAGTAATGAGACCTGAAAATCCCACAGCTGGTAACTTAATAACGTCTGACCTTGTGAATGTAACCTTGTAACCAATACTACCATTTGTTTCCCTGGTTTAACCATATGTGCTTTATAAGGTCCCAACTTCCCATAATGTACAAATGTGCCAGGAACGTCTTAGTTTTATTTCATTTACATATATCTTCCTGGGAAAGTACTTGTACATAATATTTCACAATGTTTTATTTAGTTGTATATATCTATTGAAAATCCAGCCAGGATGGTATCACTGAGGCCAGAGCTTTACATCAATGGAAACATATCATAAGAAAAATAGTGGGCTTTCATTATTGACAACTACTTCTTTAAATGCTAATTGCATGGCTGTCATGCTATCGTCTGGCATCCGTGCTTCAAGAGTCACTGACCCCAAGAAAGTATCCATATCAGCAGTTATTATGACTAGTACACTAGATGTGTACCATGAGGGTACCATGTACACCGTCACACAAATACAACAAAAATATTACTGCACAAATTCTTTTACAGATTTTTACAACTTAGTCATGCTCTAGAAACACAACTTAGATACCAAAACAGGCCTATATCTAAACTCTCACTAATGGGCATCTCAAAATCACAAGGTCTTAAAGGGCTAGGCCCTTTTCAGATGGAAGCCCAATGTCTGATTACCCCTGACTATATACAGGTCCGGAAAACCAAACAGAACAAAGTTTTGTCTGGGAGGACCTGATCATGACAGATCGTGGTAATCTGATGTAAGCAGACCCACATCCATTTACATCTGACTCCCCATAGACCAAGATGGGTCCAGTAAGTTCAGTGACAAAACTGGAAAGACACAGATGTCACAATGGTACTGCTCTGATCAGCAGGGGATCCATGCACGGATTCCCTGTTGATCAGAACTGGCAGACGCCCATGTGAAAGGGGCCTTAGATTCCACCTTATATTACCACTTGTTACACACTAAACTGGGTAAATGTCCCCTTACAGTCAGAGACAAATTGCAACTTTATATGTCCACAGAAGATTAGGATGATGTGCTCTCACGTTTCATATTGCCGGAAATCAATAATCAGCTGCTCTAATTTTATATTATACATCAGACTTTATCTACACCAAATGGGACGTATGTTCACCTCTGTTTATAACCCTAGAGAGACTCTATACATGTTATTTGGTGTTGCCTGGTTGTAATTGACTTCTAGAGGTTAGTGATCACATTCCTTGCTAACTTACTACATCTCCCTACTTCTTGTACACCTGATGTTTGTCTATTTGGTTTATGGATGAGAAACACTGGCCACATATAAATACATACAAATATTCCTGAGGGAAGCATTGATTACATCCAGTAAGGCTTTTGCTATTCAATGGATGACTCTATCTCTTCCAAGTGTATCTCAGTGGAAACTGTTAATGTATCAAATCATTCCATAAGAGATAATTATTTATGAAAGGAGAAGCTGTCCTGTTATATTTCATAAAGTTTGAGACCTATGGTGTAAATGTACACTCTCTCTGAATTTGAGAAAGACCCCCCCTACCCCCGCCTAAATTTAGTGGTAATTATAGCCTGATATGCTGTATGTTTATATAAATGTGTACTTCTGGCAAACAACAAGCCTCTATAACAGGGGTGCCCACAAGGTCGATCGCGATCTACCAGTGATCGCGTAGCCGCTTCTCTGGATCCCAGTTGCTCTCCCCAGCGGGGATCCGAGAAGAAGTGAATGAACTGGCGGCGGGGGAGGGCGGAGGACGGAGCCGCTGTCACATAACTAATGCAGAGCAGTGAGGAGAGAGAGAGACGCTCGACCAGAATCTGACAGCCGGCGCCTCTCTCTCCCCTCACTGCTCGCCCGTTCTGTCACAGCGGCTCCGCCATCACCCCCCGCGGCTCGTCGTATCCCCTGCTACCTTTGCCCGGGAGAGCAGGGGG
>NW_017306449.1:0-43446 GCF_000935625.1 Nanorana parkeri | reverse complement strand
CTGATCACTCCAGTGTGTGTAAATAACTGGGGACACATAGTACTATGTGTCCCCAGTTATAAATGAATGAACAGGAGGTGATTTACATCACCTCCTGTTCATTCATAAGTTTCTCAATGGGGAGAAGCACTCTGTACAGAGGCTCCTCCCCATTCAGAAACAGCTTGATAGTAAAATATTTTCTGAATGAATGGGAAGCCTCTGTGCTTTCCATTCATTTAGAATAGAGACTGCAGAAAAAGAGATTGAGGACTTTGTGTCCTCAATTTCTTTTTCTATTTTAAAAGGGAAATATCAGGGGGCTTTTTAGATCCCTAATATTTCCCCGAAGCCCCCCCAAGAGTTTAAAAAAAAATTATGAAAATTTTAAATAAATAAAAATAAATAATGAAAATAAAATAAAAAATAGTAAAAAATAAATTAAAAACACTGTTTTTTTTCCTTGCCTCAGGCGCAAAGGGAGCTGGCTACGGCTATGCTCCCGTGGTGCTCGTGTGGCTGCCGGCTGAATGTGTCAGACGCTGCAGATGGAAAGGTGCAGGACACCCAATGTGCAACGTCGGCCACCCAAGCCCCACGGGAGGACAGGACGCAGGGACCTGTAATGTACTGGAATGCACTGGAATGTAAGCAGGCCGACTCCCTGCGTTCTGGTGCGGGAGGGGGTGTGGAGCTGTATTGAAGTCAATGGCATCGCCCACAGTGCGATCGCCCGCACTCGGAACGCAGGCACATTAGTGCCTGCATTCCGGTCCAGTGCGATCTGCAAAAATAGTGCTTGCAGCATTTTTGCGGATCGCACTGGACTGGAACACAGGCACTAATGCAGGCGATCGCACTGTGGGCGAGGGGACTGCCTGCGGAGCCTACGCCCCCTCCCGCCCCTGAATGCAGGTGTTTTTTCGTTGGTAGATCTCAATGAGCTCGTCATTTGAAAAGTAGATCTCCAGATGAAAAATAGTGGGCGCCCCTGCTCTATAATATCCCACTGAAGACTGTCAATGTTTATATTTTGATACTTATTTTATTATGCTGGTGCTTATTGTTACATAACTCTGTATTTTGAATATACATACATTAGACTCATGTAGACTTGTAACTTTGAGATCAACAATCAGAGTAAAATAAAAAAAACCTCTTCTTTTACTCTTTGTAAAAGAAAGTACCAAAGCTAGAGACTTGCTATCACTACCCTGGAAAGTTTGTGTTGTATTATTGCAACACATTACCCCGTTTTAGGGCAGCCCATACATTTTGAAAGGGAATGGTAGTGTGTCATTAAAAATAAACAGCACTTGCCAGTCACGGTACCCGCGGTATTCCTCAAGCAGATGAGATCTAGCTTCCTGAAGTTTCTGTGGGCGAATAAGCGGGCTCGCTTGCGCCACCAGATTCTATCCAGAAAGAAGGAGGCAGGGGGTATGAGTTTCCCTGACCCCTGGATGTACTATAAAGCCGCCCACCTGTCGGTGGTGCTGAACTGGTGCTGCCATGCTGACCTGAAACTGTGGGTGGCGTTGGAACAAGAGGGATGTCAATTGCCCCTGCGGGGCATACCCTGGTTAGCTCCGGCGCTGCCACAGACCTCGTGGTCGAACCCGATGGTTAGAGCCACGATGGGAGCGGTAACAAAGACACTCCTCTCCCCGGGGTTCACTCCCCCCACATCCCCCCCTGACGCCGGTGGTGGGGAACCCCAGTTTCCCTCCCGGGATGCCTGGCCCACTAGCAAGGGCCCTGACTTCCTCAGGTAATACCAGACTATGTCACTTCCAGGAGATGGGGCAGTGGAAACAGATAGCACAGATCCAGGCCACTACAGATCCCCCCATGCGTCTGTGGTGTGCACTGCAGCTGCGGCATTTCTTATGCTCGTTCTCAGAGGTGCATAGCCCCAAAAGGCCGATGACGGAATTTGAAGCGCTGTGTCAGCGGACAGAGCCGCTCAGACACTCCCTGGCGTACTTGATGAAGGGTTTGCGTGACCCCCCTGACCAGACCTCCCCGTACTTCATTCGACAGTGGGCCTCGGACCTAGATCTGACTTTCACCCCCGCTCAGGTGGACACAATGCTGTACTTTGCCCTTAAATCTTCAGTTTCCAACAAGTACCAAGAAGCCGGGTATAAGCTCCTAACCAGATGGTACAGGGTGCCCACGACCCTCCATGTCATATACCCAGCCGTGTCCCCGGTGTGCTGGCGCTGCGAGTCCGAAGTGGGCTCCCTGCTCCATGTCTTTTGGGATTGCCCGAAGGTCCAGCCATTTTGGGCTGGCGTCGCCTCGGTAATAAGGGACATAACGGGACATGTTCTACCCTTCACGCCATCGGTCTACCTACTCCACCTGGCACCGCTTTCCCGAAAAGCCTATAAACGCTCGCTGCTAATCCACCTGCTGAACGCAGCCAGAGCCTGCATACCAGTTTTGTGGCGACAAACCCGCCCTCCTTCTATGGACATGTGGGTGCGGCGGGTGGAGGAGATTGGACTAATGGAGGATTTAACTGCTAGTTTACGGGAGTCGCAGTCCAGATATGTGGCCACCTGGGGGGTGCCTGGGTAATGTTCAGGGGCTCGGCAACGTTTGCAGAGGTATGTGGGGTGGATGCCGGAGACTGGGGCACTACCGTCCATGCCACCCATTTTTGGGGCGAGCGTGGGCATTGTGGGGAGTTGGAGATGGCCGGGGACCGCCAGGACATGGGACTTCGTTCTGCGCTTCGCTTCCCCTTCTTCCTGAGTTTTGTTCTGCTTTCATTCTGTGTGTCAGTGTTTGTCTCTGTTAGTCTTTTATGTGCTTTGTGGGGGTGATCGTGGGGGGCTTAGCCGCCCAGGTAGTGGGGCTGGGCCTGACCACTCACCTCAACTTCAGTGTTGGTTCTACGTGGATTCACCTAAAAAAAAGAAAAATGCCTTAAGGGCGGGGACAAATGTGATTATCAGACCTACTATTGCAATATGTTGCCATGTTGGCATTATAAGTTTCACTGTCTGTTAATTGTTTTTTTTTTGACCCTTTGCGAGACCATGTGGCCTTAGCGGGTGCTCCCTTGCAATGTACCCCACCCTTGTTGCCTACAAATAAAGAATTTGAAAAAAAAAATAAACAGCACTGCAATGCACCATACTATGGTTTGCACTGTACCAGGTGTTACCACAATGAATAAATGTGAATGTTCCCCTAATATGAGTTTTACAGAAATTTTCCCTAGCGCTTAGGCTGGGTTCACACCTGGGCGTTTTTCAGCGCTGATCGAAGTGCTGAAAAACGCTCAGGAAGTGAAATCCTATGAATCCCTATGGGCATGGTTCCCACCTGGGCGTATTTCAGCACGATTTGTCGTGTTGAAAAACGCCCTACGCGCGTTTTACTTGAGCTTCAAAAGTACTTGAGCTTCTTTTTCGCGTGTAGGGGCCAATTGCAGCGCGTATCCATTGTTATTCCCGAGTGTGGCTCGGGTTAACAAAGCGGTAACCCCAAGCCACACTGGGGAATACAGCATAGGTCTTAGCTTGCCTGCGATCCCCGCTGTGTCCTCCGGCCGCTGCCGTCTTCCGGGTTCCATCCCTTGCGAGCGCCCGTGTCGCAGGGGGGCAAAACCGGCGGGAAGTTTAAAAAGTAAAAAAACAACAACGAAAAAAAGATAGAGATAAAAGGGGGAAACAAATCATACCGCAAGGGAGGTTAAAAAATGAGCGTTGAACACGCGTTTCGGTGAACCAAAAAAAGTTTTGAAACATGCAAAAAACGTGCTGAAAAAACGTGCATAAAACGCTCGTATTTGGAACGCCCAGGTGTGAACCCAGCCTTATGGGTGGCACTGCAGCATCTTTGTAGATGATTCTCTGTTTTGTGACTTTTTTCTTTGAACTACAGGGGACAGTGCTCGGAGCCTGAAAACATCTGGCTGTATTTCTTGTGCACAGACACAAAAAAGGATTAAGTTGACAGCTAACTATAGAAGATGAATGTCAAGAAGAAAATTAGAGCCACTTAGCAGTGGCTCCGAGTTTAAATACAAAAGCTTCTGAACTGACTGGGGGGTAAAATTTAGATAACTAAAAGAGTTAGTATCATATTGTAAGTGCAGGAAAGTCTGTCTGCAGATTATCAAAGCTGATGATATATTCAGAAAGACATTCTAGGTGGCAACATTTAAAGCCTTAAATGGAGTAAGCTCCAGTTATCCTTAATTAACATAATACAATACATACAACTGATTTTAAAGTGACACTAAACTCAGGAGTCAAATCTTGAAAATGCATTCAAGTACCTTAACTATTAACAAAAATGTAACTTACAGTATTTGTGTATCACTCAGCTGTAGACCATCAAATCATCTCTGAATTGGTGCTGACACTGTCCTTCCTTCTGGAGGGTACCTAACTTATTCCCCATGGTCCCTGTGTGTGTTGTAAAGTAGCCGTCGCTCCCATGATAGACTATAACTTCAATACAAATTGACAAACGTGGCATTGTAGTCTATAACAGGAGGGAGCTTGGAGCAGTGGCTAATTCACAACATACACAGGGGAAACATGGGGAACAAAAGTAGCCACCCTCCAGCAGGAAGGACAGTGTCAGCACCAATTCAGAGATGATTTGAGGATCTACAGCTGAGTGATGCACAAATAAGATACATTTTTGTTAATAGTTAAGGCAGTATCACTTTAAGCCTATATTTTACATACGGAAAGGCATACAAATGGCCAAAACTTAAAAATCTCTGCATTAGTACTGATGAGCTACAAAACATCTACCCATGCTTTACCATGTGTGTAGGCCAGGGGTAGGGAACCTGGGCACTCCAACTGTGGTGAAAATACAAATCCCACTATCTCTACGACTACGCCCATACCATCATGCTGGAAGTCGTGAGCTCTATGGTTTAAAACTTTATGCTGGTGGTGTGCAGCCTTTTTCTTCAAATCCTACAAATCCCATCAATCCTCTGCCTCCGAGAGTTATGACTGTGGCTGTCAGAGCCTTACAATGTTTCATGGGACTTGTAGGTCCACAACAGCTGGAGTGCCAAAGTTGCCTACCCCTGGTCTAGGCGTAAGTGTTAGATGACGTTGGGAAAGGTTAGACTCTCAGACTCTAGACTGTCATGTTTTTGTCTTTTCCCACTAAGAAGATTTCCCCTAATAGTGACCATTGTTGCAAAGAGAGAAGGTGTGTGGAATGCCATAATTTTAGAGTTGTCAATAGTCATGTGCGATTCATTTCGTTCCGAAATTCGTTTCGGACGAATTTTTCGGCAGGACTACCGCTAACGAATTTCGTCCAAAACTAATTTAATGTCGGTCCCGAAAAACGAAACTAAACTAAACAAATTTTTTTTTTTTTTTTTCAAAACGAAACTAAACTAAACAAATTTTTTGCTGGTGCACATGTCTAGTTGTCAATAGAGCAAGAAGTGAGAGTTAATCTTGCAATGGTGGCAACCATCCATTGTGAGAATTCCCTCACTCACAGAGCAAAAAGAAAGAAAGGAAGGAAGGAAGGAAAGAAAGAAAGACTGAAAGAAAGTTTGACAGTGGTTTTAACCCTTCACTTTTTGGCTATACATACACTTTAAATCTGAACTCTAGGCAGCCAACCGTTAATTCCATACAAAACCCCAGCGATCAATACACCCCTATGCATTTTAACGTGTGTGTTTTAATTCACGTTAATGTATGTGCACAGGTTTAACTGTGCTTGTGATGGCGTTTGGTCACATCTGTACAGTGCATGGACATGCAGACAATGAGCATGACAGAGAGAAGAGACTATGCAGAAGGATACCTTTCCCAATGTACTACTGCTTTGTTTATCCAATTAGCAGGCTGGGTTATTGATGGAGCTGTGCTGCCACAGTAGAGGTTAAGGTCCAGGCTATGATGTCTGGTAAGGGTGCCTAGGACACAATACTGGTTGCACAATACAAGATTCGGAATCCTTTGGCAGGTTAAACACTTTTCATATAAGTATTTCAACTGTGGAAGTAGCTGATTGGATTTAAGCGTTAAAAATATAATCAGACATGTCACATTGACATAAACACTCACTCAGAGGCCACCACCTAACCATTGAGCTGGTCTAATTACAATCTTGGCACTGATCTTGTCAAGCGAGCTGCCCTACAGCTACCCACATGCTTATTTTTAAATGGCACTTACTTGAACTTATGGAAATGCAGGGCAAGTGTTCCCTGGTTCAAAGCACTACTCTCTGTTAATTTCAGAGGTGGGTTGCATAGTATAAAACCTCGTAACAGAAGCTGCAATTTCACACATAAGCCCTATAAAAAAAAAAAACCTACTAGAACTGGCTGCACAAAACACAGATTATGTTGTATTGTGATTGTAATGTCTTCCTTATATTGTAAAGCGCTGTGCAAACTGTTGAACTATATAAATATAGTTACATCGGGTAAATTTGCAAAGCATTGACAGTGCACTGACTGATTTTATGTACTGCCTGGATTTGCTAGAGGGCCAGTCCATCCACAAAGATATTTCAATTATAGATAGAATTTGGGGAGCCATGTAACCCGCTGACTTCTTATATGACCTTCTTATAATGGGCCATTAGTGAGATTTCCTGTCATAATAACCTGCTATCTTACTGCTCATTTTGATGTCTTACTCCTCTTGTCCAGTTGTGTTCCCACTCCTGTTGTATTCACCATTCTATAAAATAAATTGAATATCAGACAGGTAGGTCAGTGCACAGTAGTCATGGTATATACATGATAACTTCAGTGAGGAGATGTCACCAGCAGAGTCCCTGAAAGATATAAGAATAAAAAGAAATAGAAATATAATTGAAATAATTGAAAACAAGCACCTACTGTCTCTAAACAAATACCATAGAGCCCTTCATCCCAATTGTGGTGGGATGCTCCACCTGTTCTCCTGTAAAATGGTCTGCAAACTTGGGCTGGTTGCCAATGACCTCATTGTCTGATGGACAGCCATGATATACCGTGCAACCTAACACAGGGTCTACGCAGTAGTCAAACCAGCTAACAATATGCTCATCCCTACTGCTTCTGGTACAAAGTATATTGAGGGGTACAACATGTCAGTCAATCAGGCCCAACTTGCTGTGGCTAGCAACTGCACTTATAAAATATTTCTAGCCAGGCAGCCATCCTTTAAGTAGTATTAAACTCTCACACTTTTTTTCAATAATGAATCCAGACTTAACAAATATACATTGCCCAGCAAAGTATTTCTTTACATTTCTGCCGAAGCAGTTATCAGTTTTTAAATAGCTGACTCTAACTCTCCCAGCTCAGCTTTCCTGAACTTCCTGTAGAGTACAAGATCACAAGGGACAGTGCAGTCTCCAGTAGCTGTTCATCTACTAGATTGCAGAAGGGAAGAAGGAGGAAAATAGAGCAGGTGAGTGGGCTGCCTTGCTGTGCCTGTGTGTTTGTGGAGAGACACACGGCTTACTAGTACACACAAGGGTGGCTCTATAGGACCCTGCATGGGAAAGGTGTCACCAGTGCTCAGGGAACCAGCTGATTCTGCAGAAAAACTATAAGTTTTATACATCAGGGAGCAGCAGCAAGTGATTTCATCAGCATTTGTAAAAGCTTAAAAACCTTTTAACATTAATATCACGTTAAGTCTTCAGAATCTTCACAAAAACAGAAATATCAGTTGTCCTGTAATCACTATATTATGTATGATTATTAATAACATTATTTGAACCTGATCTATTACTAGCCAAGTATGTGGAACCTACAATATACAAGCAGGATGACTGTGACCGTCGCCCCTCCCCCACCCCTTCCCCCTTGGACTCACTAAGGTTTGCTAAGAATGCCTAGCTGTGATATGAGATACCATCTCATCATTTTCTTTAGAAATACAAGCTTTCTTCACCCAGGTTTCTCAGATTGGATGAGCTTGATTACTTCAACATGTATTGCTCCCGAAAGGGAAGTAAAGCAAGTGCAAACTGAGTCTATCAAAGTGACAAAGTCTGCTGTAGCTAAGCTCTGAGACCAAAGCCGCCATCATTTCTGTTTGATCCAGCATCTCACTTACACATGAGATATTCCTACGACGCTTGGCACCGAACAAGTGACATCTACCATGCTATTGACAGCATTGCTTCTTTTTTCTTTTTTATTAAGCTGTGGATCAGAGTCTCTTCTTCATTCAGCATCCTTCCAAAATGCTGACTGTCAGACTAATAATGTAATTGTCTCCGAGGTGAGATTTTATTTGACAGATCAAATACACAAGTGCCAGATGATCCTTTCTTCTAAAGGCAGTGACAGACAGATGAGAAGTGTCAAGTGACAAGATGAAAGGATGCCTTGGGAGGGAAATGAAGAGAACAGAAAGGTCTGAGGATGTAAGAGAAGCAGGAGAGAGTACAAGGGTAAAGAAAGAAGAATATAAAAAGGAAAAGGGAAGACATTAAAAGGTAGTCAGGGTTTTCCACGGCGGTGTCACACAACACCTGGGATTGTAAGGCTGACTATGGAGGCGAAGACGGCTCATTGAGAACGATGGGTGGTGACACATCTATCCGTCTTCTAATGTCTTCCGTCACTGGGAATGCTGGGTGCTTCAGGTTCTGGTCAGTGAATAGATGCACTGAAAGTGTGGTGAAAACATTTTCCAAAGAAAGGGAAATTATTAGATATTAGCTGCAAAGAGAATTTACCCATTATCGAAATGGCCCTTTAGCAGTCAACGATGTTCAAATGTTGGATTACATGCTTTTGTTGGCCCGTATAAGGACAAGCTTTTAAAGTAGATATAAACCCAATATCTCTGCAGAGGTCTGACCCACCCCCTGCATAGTCGGACCTATAGGTCTCCAAACAGCAATGCTCATCTTCTCTGCTGATTGGAGAGCTGTAGCTCTGACTCAGAAGGGGGCATGTCAGAGCTCTGAAGAGAGACCACTGCTTCCACGGAGAGAGCAAGGTACCTTCTCTGCAGCATGCTGGTAGGGGATAGGCTTTGCTACTTAGGGTTGACTGCTTTCTAAAGACAACAAACTGTAAGACTTTGCACTTATTGCATTTGGATGTTTTTAGCTGATTTTAATTAAAAGTTCAATTGGGATTTGAAAAGAAAAATAGAAACTATAATGATGTATACTCAAGCGTATTTACTTTTTTAATGCAATGTATAATAATGTTATTATTATTTTTCTACAAATAAACATTTAATACAGGGTGCAGTGATTTGTCTTTCAGCCATCAGCTTGAGATATTGTGCTCTGTAAACTCAAGTTTTTTCTCCAACAGAGCAGCTAGGAAGAGACTGGTAACTGTAAAAACCTAGAGTGTCATATCCTGGCTGTAAATATAGGAGATATTCATATGGAAAATGTAATATATGTCTGAATAATCTGACAATATTTGATATTTGTCCAAAAAAAACCAAATGTAAATATATTTTTATTTGTTAGCTTTAAACATATCGAATGAAGAAAGAAAATATATGAAACACTAACCATGGAGCCATGTACACAAGAAGCCATTGTAAATAATGTGAATAGTGAATTGTTATCCATTTTTTCCCTGTGCGAGTCTTTGTTAAAGAAAAGAGGTTGATAAAGGCTGTGTGCAGGAATACACCAACTTTGAGTTGTAGATAATGCTGCCAAGGAAGATTTAGACTGCCCTCAGGCACTTAATACTGATTTAATTAGACAATAAATTGAACTGGTTATCACAGAGGTCACCATGGACATAGACCTGCTGATTTCTCTTTATCATTTTACAGCCATGTCTGTCTCTGTTGTTAATACCAGAAAGCAAGAACTGATTGTTCCATGTGACAAAAAAAGACCTGAAATATTTCTGTGACATCACAAGCCGAGCTGACCTCTCTGATTATGTGTTGTCTGTGACATTCAAAGGTCAGGGATCACAGAGGGCAAACTATGAAAGGGCTATTGTTGCAAAGTGGAAAGTCATTGCTGTCTTTCTCAAAATCTAAATCTTAAGACTGAATAATTTATTTTGAAGGAAAACTACACAGGAATGTATGTGTGTTACTATTTTGAGTCAGGATTAGGTTCAACTGAAAGTAATGTTTAATGATTTTGTTCAAATTAATCTGATTTTGTCTGTATTTCATCTTTAGGCCCTACCTCTAGTTGTGTTACATGTATGTATTGTAGATCCTACCTCTAGTGGTGTTACATGTATGTATTGTAGATACTACCTCTAGTTGTGTTACATGTATGTATTGTAGATCCTACCTCTAGTGGTGTTACATGTATGTAATGTAGATCCTACCTCTAACGGTGGTACATGTATGGACTGTAGATCCCACCTCTACTGGTGTTACATGTATGTACTGTAGATCCTACCTCTAATGGTGTTACATGTATGTACTGTAGATCCTACCTCTAATGGTGTTACATGTATGTACCTCACTGTTTATACTGGCATCCATTATCCTAGGAAATGTGCAGGAGTTGGCTCCTGGGGGAGTACACTGACCCAACTCAACAGTCGGCCAACTGATCAGCAGAGCGTGTTTGCAGTACAGTAGGCTGACAGTACCTCTGCTGTTGTGCATTTGCTATTTCTCTGCAGACCCTCAGACTGTTCCACAGCGGACTTACCACCAAGATCTTGTCACAGGATCGTTGGGGCACCAGGTAGAGATATAAAGGTCAAACACATACCACGTGACTTTACTCATACTTTTTCACTCAAAGCAGTGTAACAAACTCTTATCAATGCATAATAAATTGTCTATAGTACAATAGTACAAGGGTATCTGGCTTTGTTCTGGTACTGTTGTAGCTGACTTTGTCCCTTGGGAAAGCAGTGGAGGCATCATTTCTAGCACTCCTCCCAAGTTCCAACCAAGCCACAAATGCTACCTAGGTAGCAGATTTGTTTTACATATATTTGTTACATAAAAGCAGCCCAGAGCTTAAGAGACTGTTGCTAGGGTACATCCCAGTTGTCAGTTAAGCTGGCCATATACGGCTGAGATTTCGGGGGATTCCTGCTGAATCAGTCAAAATACAAGCAGTGGGTGGTCCTATTGGCACCACCTGGCTTGACAGAAATTGATTTAAAAATCAGCTAAACCAGGTGGAAGATTATCAAACAGTTACTGTATGGGCTGAATGTGAGGAAATCAATAGATTCCTCCATCCATTCTAAACAATGTAGATGGAGGAACCTCTGGTGCTGGCTTTTGTATTAGGGTAGCCGCAGGACTTGTGGCTGCCTGGATAACTGGAAAGTGACTGCATATGATGGAATGCAGTCACTGTTTGGCTGATAATTTCACCTGGCCCATTTGATTTTTCAATCAGATTTTGTGGTGATGAGTGGGCCACCCATGGCTTGAAGTTCAGATGATTCAGCAGGAATGGGCCGAAAATCAAGCCATCTGTGGCCAGCTGAAAGCAGTCCTCTATTTAGAAGTTCAACCAGATAACATGTAAGACACACGCTTACAGGTCCTGCAAGCACAACAGAGCAATATCCATCCTTGGTAAACAACTGCTGAAATGTTAACCGATGACAAGAAACACCACCTAGAGCAAGGGTGGGCAAACTCCGGCCCACCAGCTGCGTGGCAGTACAATTCCTATGAGGCATTGCAAGATTCTATTGGTCACAGGCATGACTGCCAGGGACAGATGCATGCTGAGATTTGTAGTTTTACCACAGCTGAAGGGCTGGAGTTTTTCGTTGCCGAAAATACTGAGCTGGCCCATAGACAGTGGGATAAAGAAGGCAATGTGCAGGATTACTGGGAACATCTACAAAGTTTTTTCAACACCAACAAGAGATAAAAAGTAAACAAATATACATCAATAGCTGTGTATTTCACATTACACAGAACCAGGTCATGATACTGGATTATACGTATCCAAAGAAAGCAGAACCACTCTAACTACACTGGAGGATCCACAACTAGATTCAAGCAGTTTATAGCAGTATATCTCAGGTGGGAAGACCTTGCTGTTGGTCACAAACTGAAATGGCTTGGCTTAATATGGAGAACTCTCGCCTCTATCCTTGAAATGGCTAAGCAACAATACATTTATTTGAATTACAACACAATTTTAATACATTGTGATGCATATCAGTGTCACAGTATAGCAATTCATGTAAGACAGGCTGGGTCTGGGGCTTATTGGCCAAGAGCAACGCAGGTCCATAGATGTCACAGAAGAGCTTGTTAGGTTACGAATGTCAGTGGCTCATTGTGTTGCCTGAATAAATGTCAGACTGTCTCTCCTTGTTAGAAACACGAAGGATGCTGAATACTAGCAATACAAGACGGAAAGTACAGAAGAGCTTTTTCTTCTCATTGACCTAGATACTTGCAGCAGCTGAGGTAGTGGAACATGGGTGGCTCAAAGCGCCACAGGCAGTGCAATAGCCTGTTTGTGTGCTTCATGTCTTATGTAAGCACCAGAATCTCATGCTTGCTGCTCGTGTAACACTATTCCCTGTGCGACTACTGGGAGATATATTTACAGACACTACAGAGAATCTTGATGGGAAAATGGCGTTATTGTGTTATATGCACACAAAAAACACATATGTCATCGGTGTAATGTACATTTTGGACCTACATGCGAGGATTGTGTAGACCAGCGGTAGACAAACTCCAGCCCCCCAACTGTGGTGAAACTAAAAATCACATCATGGATCTGCCTCTGGGAGACATGCCTGTGAGTTGTGCAATGCCTCATGGTGTCACCACAGCTGGACGGCCGAAGTTTGTCTAGCCCTGGTGTAGATGGTGCAACTGCTTCTGGGCCCAGGGAGTCAGGTGGTCCACACGTAACTGTTACTTACTTTTATCAACTGTGTCTTCACATTACATACTATACATAAACCTTTTTTGGCTTTAGTTCTCTTTTGGGTCACAGGAGGACATTTACAAATGTCCTCCTATGACCCAGAAATCAACACTATTGCCTGCTATATGCTAACAGCACAGAGCCGCCCTGCAGCCAGCAATATCTTGACAATATTGTCGAGATCCACCCTGCTACTTGATTGACAGCTGTCTCTGCCTCTCTAGAGGCAGAGCCAGCTGTGCCCGCCTCCTCCCCTGTCTGTCCCTCCAGTCAGTGCTGCAGGAACGGAGAGGGGAGTGGGGGAATCCCTGCAGTCATCACTCTCTTTGGGGAGAAGACCGTAAGTTCAGTGAATAGTGGTATGTGATCGCTCAGTTCTTGATCTATAGAGCTGACGTGTGACAACTGCAGTGTCACAGGTTGGCTCTAACTATGGGAATGAGTGCATTTCCCTCTCCCCATGGTTCTCCTTTAAGCAGTTTTTTAAATTCTGTTTTCTGTTATCCATTATTGGAGCTTCTTGTAGGGAATAAAGACGGAAAGAGGAGAAATTTCACTTTAATGCAGGTATAACACAGAAAAATAACAAAAAAATGTTTTTATGGTGAAGGAACTACAGTCACACTTACAGACAGAGTTTCAAAGAGGGCCATATAGAAATTAGATGATCATGTAGAAAAGATATCAATGGCAAGCCCCATCACCAGTACTCCCTGCACAGCTATTGGTGTTGCCTGTCCTGTATTTAGGGAGCACAGCCAAAAGTAATGGTTGGAAGGTTGTGAAGGGAAGTTGTCAGCTACCAAATGGGTTGCTATGGCAGTAATGTCACCTTGAATTGGGTAATTTACAAACAAAATATGAAGAAACTTGGCTTTCTTGCTATGAAAATGATTTTTATGCTGTTATTAGATCCTTTTGGGGTTCAACCTGACTGTTAGAGAATTAGAAAAGCTCACCACCGCAGGCATGTCAGCTGTAAAGGATGCAGGCTGCAAAAAAAACTCAAAGGTGGCATTCACCTTTAAATTATGTGTATGACATACAGAGTGTAGCGCTGGAAGGTACTATCATCATAAGGGTACCCCAGTACAGGTGGCCTATGGAGCACATAAGCAAAACACCGTACTGCCTATGTAGATCCCGCACTGGGCCTAAATACTGCACCATGGCACTGACACAAACCATTAGTCTATCGAGTAAATCTTGTTCATGAGGGTAAACCTAGGCTGAAATCATTTAAGTTCTAGCAATGTTTTTTCATTCTTCCGCCTCACTATTGCTCTTTATTATTGTTTGTTAATTTAATAATAGTGGCTGTAAATATGGAACATTTGCCTATGTGAACTGAAAATTTCCTGTATGTACTATATGAAAAATACATAACTTCAGGCAAGGACTGGAACCATCTAACCACTGTGCTGTGACTGATAGAATAGCAATGACTTTTTCCTTCACTTCCATGTCAGCCCCCAGGCCTAAACAATGGGAAACACCATGCTTTCACTGCTCAAGAGACCATGAGAATAAATTATATAACACAGAAACTACACAGCTGTCCTGGTTTTTAATTATTGATATCCCATGACCTTTCACCCTTGCTCTACACCCACTCAGCTGCAGCCAATTTAAACAGATCAAATAGATCAGATTGCAGTCTCCAGCTATAGATTATAAATGGAAGTAGTGCTCAGGGTAAACTGTTCATGTCAGAGAAAACAAGGCATGGGATGCTTTAGGGCCCGTTCACACCAGATGCGCAGGGCTGCCGTCTTAAAGCACAGACATGGCAATTTGCTGTGTTTACTATTAATCCCAGTTCACACCATCGAGCTGTGGTGGTGTGCACTGAAAAAACCCTACGACATGCAGGGCTGCATCGCAACGTGCTGGGGTGAATAGAACTGAATGGAGTGTCAGTCCTGATAAACAGTGCAATATGTTGAAATCAGTACATTGCACCACTTCCCAACAGGGCATACCAGCAGCTATGCACGCTCCTGGTGCAAACAGGCCCCTAAGGTCCGTTCACACTAGCCCATCCGCTAAAACACAGTGTTTTAACGCAGTGTTTCTCAGCCTGTTTCTAGGGTTTCCCCCTTCTCATCGAAGTGCCCCCTTCAAATCAGCATCCCCCCTTTATATCAGAGTCACCCTTTACATCAGAATCCCCTCTCAGAGTTTCACATGAGAGTTCCCCTTTACATCAGGAGCCCCCTTCTCCTTAGTCTTCATTCCCCCCATCATATCACAGTCCCACTAACACAAAATTTGTGATGCACCCCTGAGGAGTCCAGAAGGCACACCAGGGCGACACTGCACCCTGGTTAAGAAAGGCTGTTTCAGCGCAGGGGCTAGTGCGTTGTGGCATCTCCAGCAGTGTAAGTTGTATCTGCTGAAGCTGTCACTGTTTACATTCTTTTTCTTTAACTTTATTGGTAGTGTACAATGTTTGCACTTCATTTAGGTTCCCACACAGCAGCACTGCCGTGTGGTGACGGTGTGGCATGGTGCGGTGTCCTGTGTTGAACCGGTGCAATAAAATGCAGGTCACCGCGGTATGTGTGAATGGGCCCTTAGGGTGGCCAATGGGTGATGCTTCTTTTGGGATGATCAAGCCATTTCTGAACTCCTAGAGATAACAAGAAGTACCTTTTTTAGCAAGATAAAATGGGAATGGTAAATTTGGGCACAAACATAATTCACAGACAAGACAGTCGAAGAGAACCCATAAAAATGTATCACACATTAAAAAATAAACTATTAAGTGAAAAGAAATATGAATTGTTAATTCTTGAAGGACAAATATGAAGGATACCATTGTGTCCCCTCCTTCTAAAAATAATAGTTATATACATAAACTAAAAGGAATTCCCGACGCCCGGGACATGCAGTTTTGGGCGCCGGGTGAGTAGTTTTTTTGTACATTTAGCCCTGCTCCGGACAAGCAGGGCTAAATGTATAGTGTGGGGCCGACGCTCGTTTTCATACAAGTGATCTTATTAGATCACTTGTATGAAAGGAGCAGCAGTGATCTTGTCCTCCCCAAACCCCCCTCCCCCCCACGCGGATTTTGGGGTACCCCGCATCTCTGGGGGACCCGTGACCACGGCATAGGAGCTCACCATAGAGCCTGTAGAGCAGGTGAAGAACGTCCGTTCTTCGTCTGCTCTGTGTGATCACTGAGACCGTGGTGCTGTAATCACAGCGCCACCTGTCTCGGCTGTCAGGAACTACACGCGTCTTATGGTCAGGTGCGTGTTATGGAGTGCAAAATACGGTAGTTATTTTGTAAAGTTACATGCATACTAAACAATGTATGTGTCACATTTGCAGTTACTTATAGCCTCTCAGAGAGATCAAGTACCCTCCCTTATAATGCCCTTGTCTTCTTTTCTGCCCAGAAGGCCAGCATCATTTTTGTTCAGGCATCATTCAGGATTATCATCTATTTCTGTACTAAACTGCTTCCTTGGGTGATTATGAAAGCCTGGTGCCTATGTAGCCTTTATGTTCTGGGCCACGTATGCAAATATTGTCCCACACATATGAGCCCTCTTGTGCTCCCTCAGCTTGTGACCTGTTCAAAAGTTGCAATGTACAGAATTATTTCTGGGTACAGGTGAACATTCTGGGTAAGGTGGGGATACAGAGAAAATGTTTTATCCTGTCTGCAGCAAACGTAGCTAAAAATGCAATAAAAAAAAAGAGAACTTGGATTTGGTTGTAAAAAAAGCCCCCCATTTGTAGTAGTTGTATGCAAAAGAAATGTTTGCTGCACACAAGCCATTCCAAAGACAGTATGAGTTAAAGGTTTTTTTTGCATGTTTTTTTTATCTAGCTAGCTAAAATAAAGTGAAATAAAAAATGGCATCTTATTACAGTACATTCATTACCGAAAAAGAATAAACTACTGTCAATCATTTTCTATACACAGCAAGCTGCAATGTGGAGGACTTCTTCAGTAAATCCAGCAGTCCATAGGATTAGCCTCCACAAAAGGACGACTGCTTCTTTGTGATTGTAAAACCTGGAATGTCCCAGCTGCACACCAAATGGTGCTTGTTGAAGCTTAGCTAAATACAGGGTGCAGAAATGACCCCGCGGATGGTGCATTCTTTGGGTAAACCAGCCATTAGCACACCAAACTTCTTCATTCATTAAAAAGTCACCATAGAAGAATGTGTTTTTAGGGGCAAGCCTTTAAAGTGCTTTGCCTATCTGCTTATACTTACCTTACTTTCGCTCCCCACCATCCTGTCCAGCTGTATGGAGCAAAGTTCCAAGCAAAGCTCTAAGTTGAGAGACTCTCACCAGGAAATCCCCAACTCTCATGTTCAGCACCAGGCCGGGCAACCAATCACCATTTGCTATCACATGGTAGGAAGCGGTGTGATGGAAGTGTCCAAAATAAGCTATGAAATTGAGGTTTGAACACTCACCACTTGTATATATGCTGCCTGTCCAAAATAAAAAAAAAAGTCACCACCTGGATTTAGCTAAGCAAAGAGGTCAGAGACTTCCATTAAATTATAGGTCTATGTTCAGGAATGTTATGTGCCCAAAACTGAGGTCAGCTGCCTACCTGAATATACTGAATGACCAGGTTTTTCATCAATGGATTTTCTATTCCCTGATGGAACATTGGGCATATTCCAAGTTGACAATGCCAGGATTCATCGAGCTCACATTGTGAAAGGGTGGTTCAGAGAGCATGAGACATAATTTTCACGCATGTATTGACCACCACAGAGTCCAGACCTTAACACCATTGAGAATCTTTGAGATGCTGGAGAAGACTTTACGCAGTGGTCCAATTCTCCCATCATCACTACAAGATCTTGGTGAAAAATTAATGCAACTCTGGATGGAAATAAATGTTGTGACATTACAAAAAACGTATCAAATTATACCACAGCGAATGTGTGCCGTAATTAAAGCTAAAGGCGATCCAACAAAATATTACAGTGTGTGACTTTTTTGGGGACAGACAGTGTAAACAATATAACAGTAATCTCTGAGTGCTCAAACCTCAATTTCATTGCTTATCTTGGACATTTTCATGACTTTTCATGATTATCTGAAGGTTATAGTAGCTGCCAACTCTTTACCAATATTTACTTTTACTTTGTGCTCCACTGTTTTAAATTTTTGTGTACTTTTAGGAAGTGGAGTGAATCACATGTTCCCCAATACCCGGAAGTACTAGGTATATTACTTTGCTTCTTCTGGCAAGCAGAGCGGACACAAGCTAAACAGGGAAGGTAAGCAACCAGTTGTTGTGGCCAGGATTGAAGTGAAACTGTTGTTTTGTTTTGCATGGAAAATTCACTTTAGGCCTCATTCACACAGCTAAGTGTCGGCCCGTACAGATCCGTGCGGCATGCAGGGCCATATCGGGCCGTTCCCGGGAAGGACAGGTGCTGCATGTGATTTTACGCAGCAGCCTGTTCTTCTCTATGGTGGTCCCCGGCCGTACACCGCCACACGCTCACCCGAACTGCACATCTGTGCGGGCGTCAGTGCTCAGACGCAGACAGGATCCATCCCATATGAGTACAGACACCCGCATGGATGTGCAGCTTGGGTGAGCGTACTGCCGCGTACCGCTATATAGAAGAACAGGCTGCTGCGTACAATCACACGCAGCACTTGTCCTTCCCAGGAACGGCCTGATACGGCCATGCATGCCGCACGGATCTGTACTTAGCTGTGAGAATAAGGCCTTAAATTACCTAACATTTTCATGACAAAAAAAGTTGATCATATTCATTCTAAAAATAGATGTAATGATAACGTCAATAACAGCCTGACACTAGAACTTACATTTTATTGCGTCAATATGCACAAAGTAGCATTTTTTTGACAAATATCATACATCCAAGATATTGAGACGAATGATCCAGATAACGAGCCCGCCAGCAGTTGGAGGCCTTGTTATTGCTCAGAGAGTGCTCCAGCCACAGGTTTGCTTTCAGTCAGACAGAAGGGACTTCAGCTACACCACAATGCTGATGCTAATGAAAAATGCATTATGTGCAAGATGGTTTAATTACAGGCCAGCCGAATACATCTTTTTTTTTCATAGAAAGCACAGATGTCTGGACAGCATAATGTAAAGGATATTACGTCACCGGGGAAATCAGCTCCCCTTTGTATCATGGCTGACTAATTGGTTTTGTATAATCACCATATAAAGAAATTGCAAAAGTTGTATTATATTGATATAAATTGTCACAGGAACTGCTGAGTGTTCAAGATGTTTAGCAGCCATTTTTTTTAAGTATACTTTTTTTAAAACTAAAATGTATTTAGTGCCAAGAATACATTCTATCTTCTGAAAAGCAGATAGCTATTCCCAGCTGGTTCTGTAACCTTAGAACAATAATACAGATATGTTTTCCATTCTCTTCAGTTTTAACACATATGCTCCCTCTTCTGAGCACTATAGAAATATATTCTGAGCACTATAGAAATATACAGAAAAATCACTTCTTCCCCTATAGTCGCCTATATGACTTTCATTGTATACCCTTCAAACCTCAGTATAAAAACTCCAGGAGGATTAAAACGTTATCTCACTTCTCAATTCGCACTGTATAAATGTAGTAACTGAATAAATTAATGTATGTGTATAAACTGGCGTGAGAATCTGATCTGGAATACCCAGTGTTCCTTGACACATGGCCTAAAGTATTCTGAGCTCATATGAAGGTCTCCAGGATTGTCCAAGTCAGAATGATCACTTATAAGATACTTTCAGAGTGGAACCTAATATCAGACAAAACACACACTGCTCCCCAAAATGTTTATGAGGGTGCGGAAGGCAGGGGATCCATCTTGTTTACATGGTGGGAGATCTCAATAGTCCAATTCAAGTTTTTGAAGGAAATGGAGACCCTAATCAATCTATCTGTGTCATCATATATTTTCTTAAACCCTTCAATAACACTCTTGCGTCACCAAAGTATATCAGCCCTGCCAAGATATTAGAAACATAAAGTGTATCGAAAAGCAAAACTTTTATTTCATTTTGGATAGAGTAGGAAATGGTTAGAACCTCTCCCAAGGTTTTATATCTAGAGAAACTTGGAATTTATATCTGTCTTTGTGCCTGCTGAGTAAATTCTCCCTCTCTATGTTTGCTGGTAACCATAGTCACTGGGACTCAAAGTAAGAGAGAAGCCAAAATGGAGAGTGGTCACTCGCACAAAAATAGAGGGTAACTCTTCCAATGGGGATACTTGTTCTGGTGAGAGGAGATTTCCTCTTACCTTTTGTTGTTTATACAGTACAGAAAGCAAAGGTGGGTTGCCCCCGTGGGACAGAAAAAGAAAAAAATACCCGACAGGGGTTTTTGAATCTACCCTATGCTATCCAAAAGGAAAAAAGGTTTTGGCTTTAGATATACTTTAACACTTACGTTATTTATGCAACTCCCTTATCAATCGCAATAAAGAAGAAGAAAAATAAATCTCACATATTCTTGTAGGAAATGAGGAAAAACGGCATATAGTATGGGTGATTGAATAAATTCCACCTCACACATAAATTCACTTTACAGATCTATGTCCCTATAAACAGAATTCTCTTATCAATGTATATGGGTTTGTTTGCTTACGTTTTGTCCTCAACTTTATATTTGTCACATGTAATGTTCCTTCTGTATAGCCCGGTGTTTAAAGTTTTTCTCATTTTATACTGAAACCACTGTTTGCATGTTGCCTTGTCATTAATTTGAGTCTTTAAATGAAGCATGAATTTAAGTAAAATAATACATGTATGTTTTCAATTTTGTAATACATTAGAAATGATACATAGAAAATACAGTACTTCAGGCATGTGTCTAACAAGGGGCTTTTCAAGTATATATTAAAATGTGTTTTGGCCAGATTTTGATGATATTTAATGCAATAATGTGCTCTTTGTGAACAGGTGATTTATGGGTATTAAGACATTTTACAAAGAACTGTTTGGAAATGTACAGCTTTTATATTTGATGTTAATGAATGTAAAACAAACTATCTAATCTCAGGTATATGGTCAATTATTGGCAGCGATTTGATTGATCAGGAGATTGTATTGTAATTTCACAAAAAGCAAAACCAGCGCCAGATAGGAACCTCCTTCAGCCACAAATTGAATCTTGTGTTCCAGACAGGCCGCCCCGTTACAGATGTGGGATTACACTGTGTGAAACATAAAAAAGATTCCTAGCAGTCAGAGAAAACAATCCAAATATGCTGCTAGACCAGCAGAAACAAGCTGACTCAGCTGAATGCGTTTTTGGGGAGTTTCCCCTTCCTCAGACCTGGCAGCTCTGAGAAAGGGGAAACTTCCCGAAAACGCATTCAGCCGAGTCAGCTTGTTTCTGCTGGTCTAGCAGCATATTTGGATTGTTTTCTCTGACTGCTAGGAATTTGCATGTATCCTGAGATTTATGTCCAACACGCTTTTTATCCACCTCTTTTGTGAGTACCATTTATCACTTTTAATCTTTCTAAACAAATAAAAGGATTATTTGCACCAGGAAAGGCGCCCGGTGCTTCTTTTTTAGGAGACTGTATTGGCCTTTTTGAATAAAATAGCATTGGATGAATGTGCTAAGTTTGAAGCGCAATATTCCTTGCAAATTTAGAAACGTGAATTTCGATTTGTTGCTTTGGGTTACTGCAGTTTGTACTTCACTCCTGCATTATCCTGTAAGAGCCCAGGCAATGGATTTTATTTATTCTTTTTTTTTAATGCGTCATTTAAAAAAAAAAATTTGTTGTAGTTCTCTGCTCAGTTTAAAGTAGATCTAAACTCTTATTAGAAGACATTTGCTTTTCTAAAGTACAGGTATTCCTCACTTAACGACCGAGTTCCGTTCCTACGACCAGGTCGTTAAATGGATTGGTCGTTAAGTGAGGAACTCTATACAGTACTGTACTGCATTAGTACAGTACTGTATAGCGTTGCAGATGTACAGTACCGAACAGTGTACTGTACATCGGGCAATTAAAATACTCACCGGGACCCGCAGTGAAGATCAGAGGACGTCACTTCCCCCGGCGACACGTCGCGCTGACGCGCGAGGTCGGAGGTCGCTCGGAGGTCGGTCGTAAGTGCGAGTGGTCGCAAAACAGGTAAGTCGTTAAGCGAGGAGCATCTGTACTGTGTATTATAAAATCTACCTTTTTAAAAAAAATGTTTGGTTTTATCTATCCTTCATTGCATCTCAAAGTTTCTGATCTCCATCTTCTATGCAGCCACTTCATGTCTATGTGCATGCACTCTAGTAAACATGTTTGTGTAATGTATTCTGCTTGCTGTTTTCATTGGGAGCACATGTTACAGGGTGACAATGCAGGAGTGCAATTAGGGACAACTGTCACCCTAAAATTGAAAGCATCTGAAGTAGAGATGCAACTAATGATTACTTTCATAATCGATTAGTTTGCCAATTATTTTTTGCGATTAATTGATTGTTCAGATAAAAAAAATTAAATAAATCAATAGCATCCTTAATTTAAAATAAGAAACACAAATGCAGTGTTACAAAGTTTACTTCAGAATAAAACTGCTTGGACATTTTTTTGCAATCAGACTGCACTGGAACGCATGGCATTGCGTACAATGTGGGCAATCACACTGTGGGTGGGTGGCGCGTTTGAGGTGCCATTTAAATAAATGGTACTGCAGCGCACCTCCCGCAGCAGAACTTGTCAGGACGAAACCGAACATTGCTTTTTTCCTACATTTTATAATGTTTTATTTTTATAGTTGTTTTGTAAGCACATGGTGCTTGAATAGCTTCAGCCAGGGAATGACAGCTGCCAGTGGCAAGATTCCGCAGACGGCAGCTGAATGTAAATACAGCAGGAAGTGGGCTGGTGCAAAAGCCAGCCTGCTATTGGCCATTTCAAATTAGCCAATAGCAGGCTGGCTATTACACCCGCCCACTGCTTGCTGTGCCCTCCTCCCTGCGTGGAGGAGAGAGCTAGAGGATCCATAATCGATAATGAGAATAATTGACAAATATTCTCATGATTGATTATTATCGATTAGTTGGTTGCAGCCCTAATCTGAAGAAGGACCCTAATGGCAGGGTCACCCAGTATTATTTTAATGAAAGCTGTACATTTTGTACAAATTTAAACCGACTTTTAAAGTTATATTAAAACTAGTTTAGGATTATAGTGATGGGGTTTACATATACTTTAAATGTTATTAAGATTTACTTAGATGTTATGATTTTTTATTTAATAAAGTTTTTTTGGTTGCACCTTATTATTAAATGCATTGTATTGGTGACTGCAGATGCAAATTCATGATAAGTAATCTATAGGTATCTTAAATGACAGAAAAAAAGAAAGGTCCCCACATGCCTGGCAGACCTGTAAAATAATAGAGAACAAATATCTTTAAGATACCATTGTGCTCAGGAAATCTTGTGTCATTTTTTTTAATTTCGAGAACTTCTATCAGCACAACAGATTGGGTTGACTTAAGAAGAAAAATGATCAATCATAAAGTATTTCTATGAGTGTAAAAGTAAGACAAATCCCATGAAGTTAAAGATTTCCAGTCATTTGAATCACTAGTGGTAAAATGTAACTGAGCTGATACTGTATTAGCACATGATGTTGGTTTAACATTAGGATAGTCTGAACTATGGAAAAGATTCTGCTGGGAAATTTAAAATGAACCTGTGGCCAGGCTATGAACATTTAAATATCAACAAGTTCCTAACAAACAGAGCTTTAACACAAACCCTCAATGTCCTCATTAGCTGCAGGCACTGTGGAGCAATTCATCCATAAACCTTCACAGCAGAAATATTAAGCTGTTCGTCTGTTTTCTCAGAAGTGCAGCCTCCCTGCACCCCCTCCTAATGCACATGCTCTGTGTATATAATTAGAGCTTGTTCACATCACGCTAGTTAAGCTGTGTTGATCTGCAATTGTTTTCTATTCACCCCATTTACACCGTAGGAGTAGTTGATGTGCACTGCACAAAGATAAGGTTGTTGAGTCACTACTTGGAAGAAGCAGCAGGGTAAGCTAAGCTCCTGAGAGAATAGCTTCTGTTATGAAATTTGAGGTTGAATTGCTCTAGAGTGTATTCAGCTACTGAGATAAATAAGGGCTTTGTTGTAAAGCTCATTTACTGCTTGTTAACATTGAGTAAATACTTAATTGCCCATAGCCTAGCCACAGGTTCAATTTAAGATTGCATTGGGCCAAAATGTATAAACTGGTGCCCCTATGTTTTAAAGCAGCTATTCAGGCATCAGCTTCCACTCACCCTTTAACTAATCACCACATTAGTTTAAATAAATCCTCATCTAAAAGCCCATTTTACTTGACATAATTCATGGTCACATGACCCGCAGTGTCCTGAGTCTTCTCTTGCACATCTTGCAGAGTGGGAAGGTCCTTCTTTGGGTCATCATTGCCTGGGTGATTTTGCACAATCCCTATTGACTGTCCAGTGGTGGGATCCTCTCAGGCTCTAGAACTCCAAGAGGTTCCAGAAGGGACATTTGATCCTGGAGGTGATTAAAAAAGGAATGTAAACTTATTTTAAAGAAAAATTGCAGAAGCGGTGGAAAGATGATCTTTATCAGTTTTAATGCTAGCTCATGGAAATAGTCTTCAGCACCAACTGTGAAGGAGCTTCAAAATGCTGTGATGAAAGGAAGAGGCATAGCAGAGCTTGCAGCTCTAAAAATATTCAAGACATGCGGCCTTGTGTCATTTCATATATGTACTATATTGTATGTACATCACGGCTGCCTTGACTGCCTGCAAGAGCATAGATATTGCGTAAAGCACATCATTCATTTCTATAATACTAGATTTCACTTTAGTGTTGAAAGATCGAATAGAAAGACCTGGCATTTTATTATACATCAGGACAGCTAGAGAACATTTTCATCTCCAGCTTCCCTCTTTCTGTAATACACAAATGAAGTTCTAAGAAGTTGGTATCTATGAAGTTGGTATGGACTTTACAAATAACTTACATAGTTTTCTTTAATCTCTTTCAGTGCTTTTAGTGCTAGTTACAAGTTAATCCCTTAAACCCCCCTGCTATTCCATTCACTAACTTTCCCCTCTCTGTGTTATCCTGACCCAATCCTTAACTGGTCCTCTAATTATTCTCCAATTAGCCTCCGAGACGAAGAGGAGCTAAATCAGGGCGAGACACTGAACTGTGAGATAATTTGAGCATTTTGGAGGACTAAGAGTGAATTTTCTGTGCAGGAATTTTCCACACATATCATTATGCACAAATAAAGAAGTATAAAGAAATTTCTTTACAATAAGTTAGGCACAGTGGGGTTGATTCACAATGATAATTATTTGGGTTTTCACTCCCTAAACCTTTTACCACTTGATACTGCTACGCATTTTTCAACTAAGGTGATGAAAACCAGTTTTTCTTTTTTTCACATGCATATTATAGTTTTGAAAGTTTGCAAAATATTCCTCCAATCTAGATATTTCCTGAAAGGGATAGAATTTGTATTTGTAAGCACTGTTAAGTTTGTATGTTCTCTGATAGTTGAGTAAATGTTTATCAAAGTGATATTTTGGTCACAAATAATACAAATTCCTACCAAATATAAAAGAGAAAACTGCAATCAGTTGATAAATAACAAAGTGTTTATTTAAAATTCACAAAGTTTTATATATAAAAGTCTAACACTAACATTTTTACTATGTATTCTATGTAGCATTATGATAAAATAACAAGTATATGTCCCTTTTAATTGTGTGGTTTTGCAAAATAATGATATTTGAAGGTATCCAAAACTCGAACTTAAAGTGACATTAAACCCTCAGATTTGTTAACATAAACCAATACTGTAATGTGTGCCTTACTGTAATCCATGGTGGTGTCCCTTCTCTTTGCTGCTCTTCCTTTTAAATCTTCATGTCTTCTCATGCTTGGGGAGAACTTCCCTTTGCAGCTGGGTGCCTCTTCCTGTAGTGCTGGCTCAGGTTGCAAACCTACACACAGACACCATGTATCCATTCCTGAGACAAGGCAATCTGCTGCAAAACAGAAGTTCTGCCCAACATGAGAAGAGATACAGATTTAAAAGGAAGAGCAACAATGAGAAGGGAAACAACCATGGATTACAGTAAGGCACACATCACAGTATTGTTTTATGTTAAAAAATCTGAGGGTTTAATGTCACTTTAATAGTGTTACTTCACTATTTAGTGTTATACTAAAATTAAACCTCTAAAATTATTTTAAATCTAAGGTTACAGTTTAATAGTATGTGTGCATACTAATTGTGAGTATGTGTATGTTAAGTGTGTGCAGGGGTGTTCTGTTTGTGTATGGCTTTTTTTTTCTTACAGTCTTTTCAACTTTACTTACTTTGATTTTTTATTTTAACATTATTACTGTCACAAGTGTCCTGGCAAGGTGCTTGATGACAGTATTAAAAGGTATTAAAGGGGTGACAGGAGGTGTCTTCCTTCCTGAGACATTATGGCTCTAAAAATACTGCTGACATCTCCCCTGCATGCTGCAGGAAGTAATCAGGGGTAAAATGTTCATATATTATTCTCCCCTGGAACTCAGCACAGCACCGAGGTTGAACCTTGAAGGGCTCATGATAGGGCACTTTAAGGGCCTGTTCACATCATCACGTTGTGGAAACGCTTAAGAAAACCTTCCACATTACAAAGCCAACACGTAATGCACCAAACACAGTGTAATACATCTTGGTGCTATTAATTTTGAATGGCGCCACAAAGCATTTACAGAGTGCACTACGATGCACCACAACATACTTGTTATCTTACAGTGTGCTGTGGTAGGTAAAAACAAACACACAAACAAACATTGAAAAGTGGTGTGAATGGGCCCTAGATATATTACAAGCAATAAGGATGGCACAATTTAGACCTGAGAGGGGAAGGATGCTGGCCGAAGAGAGAGAGAATGGTTGCTGCCCATTGGAGGTAAGTTTGAAATGAAAGATTTTTAGTATTACCAGCCTTCTGATGGCCAAAGTGACTACTCCAATTCGGACTATACAGTAAGTGGTGAGAGATGATCTATCTGGTGCTACAAGCTCCCTTCAGGGTACAACCAACAGCAGAACTAGCAATACTGTGAGGAATCATACCTTTCTTCCTTTCCTTGCAATACAATGCCATCATCTATTTTCTGCAGTCAACTGACAGACAAACTCAACAGTACAAAAGGAGAAAAGCAGGTGATAACCACAACATTAATGTGATCAAAAGGGCTGGAGTCAGTATAGAATGGCAACATCATTACCACAAGCCCAGCACGCCAAGAACTGTTCATCAAACACACATAGGTGATGGAAGACTGTACTTACATAGCTACATAGTTATATAGTATTTGAGGCTGAATAAAGACATAAGTCCATCAAGTCCAACCTATTTCGTGTATGCATTTATGTTTGAGCAGGTGTGTGCGTGTATATGAGTCCATGTGTGATTTTTCTCTTAGCAGTACCTGTACCCCTTTATGTTATGGTCGCCAAGGAACTCGTCCAGGAGTTTCTTGAATGATTCCACACTCTTAGCTGAAATCACTTGCTGCAGCAGCGAGTTCCAGACCTTAACCGCTCTAACTGTGAAGAACCCCTTGCGCCCTGTGTGTTGAATTTTTTTTTCCACCAATTTTTGGTTGTGCCCTCTGGTCTTTGTTACGGAGCTAACCGTAAACAGTTTGTTACTAAGTTTGCTATCACCCTTGAATAGTTTATACATGAAAATCATGTCCCCCCTTAATCTCCTAACCTCCAAAGAGAACATATTTAATTTTAACAACCTTGTTTCATAGCTCAGATCCTCGAACCCCTTAATGAGGTTGGTTGCCCTCCGCTGGACTTTTTCCAGCTCAAGGACATCCTTTCTGAGTATCGGTGACCAAAACTGGACCCCATACTCCAGATGTGGCTGAACCAGTGATCTGTAAAGTGGCAAAATTATAGACTTGTCCCTGCAATACATTCCCTTCTTAATGCAAGATAGGACTCTACTTGCTTTGTTTACAGCAGCCTGGCACTGGCGCTGTTGTTTAATCTGCGGTCTATAATGACCCCCAAATCCTTCTCCGTTTCCGACTTCCCTAGTGGCACACCCATAAGAGTATAGTCCATTTGCCTATTTCTAACTCTAAAGTGCATTACCGTACATGTATCGACATTGAACTTCATCTGCCATACAGTTGCCCATTCCCCGATTCTATCCAGGTCCTCCTGTAATGTTATAATGTCTAAATCTGTGTCTACTAACCTCCCAATTTCGTATCATCAGCAAACACTGAGACATGACTTCTCACTCCCTCCCCGATATCATTAATAAACAGTTTAAAAAGCATGGGACCCAGCACAGAACCATGGGGCACGCCACTCATGACCTCAGCCCAGTCTGAGAAGGTTCCATTAACTGATACTCTTTGTGCACGTTCTTGTAGCCAGTTTTCTATCCACGTGCACACTAATTCATCTATGACCATAGCCCTTAGCTTGTATAACAAGCGTTTATGTGGCACCGTATCAAACACTTTGGCAAAGTCCAGATATACTACGTCCACCGGCCTCCCCCCATCCAGATCTCTACTTACCTCTCGGTAAAAGGTCAGCAGGTCGGTCTGGCAAGAATGATCCTTCCTAAATCCGTGCTGCACATCACTTATTATACTATGATCCCGGATGAATTCCACTAAGTAGTCCTTAATAGTTCCCTCTAACAGTTTACATACTATGCATGTCAGACTAACTGGTCTATAGTTCCCCGGAAGGCATTTTTACCCTTTTTTGAATATAGGTACCACATTAGCCCTTCTCCAGTCGCTTGGCACTCTACCAGCCATTATGGAATCCTTAAAAATGAGGAACAGTGGTCTCGTTATCTCCTTGTTCAGTTCTTTGAGTACCTTGGGGTGTAGATTATCAGGTCCTAATGCTTTATTTGCATTTAGTAGTTTAAGCCTTTGTTGTATCCCGGTTTCCGTCAACTACTCAGGTGTATTTGTTGTTAAATTCTGTGTTTAATCATGTAGATTGAACCCGTCTGTTTCCTTGGTGAATACCGACGAGAAGAAAGTATTTAGCGCCCTGCCCTCTCCCTGTCGTTTGTGAGTAACGTCCCATTTATGTCCTTTATTGGGCCTATCTGTTCCTGTCTCTCCTTTTAACTGTTTATGTACTGATAAAAAAATGTGGGGTTCTTTTTACTAACTTCGGCGATATATTTTTCACACTCAATTTTAGCTGCCAGCACTGCCAGTTTACATCTTTTATTAAATTCTTTGTAGTTTTGGAATGCCAATACTGTCCCCTCCGTTTTATATTTAATAAATGCTATTTTCTTTCCTTGATGTGTTGCTTTACCGATTTACTTAGCCATATTGGCTTTGTTTTTGATCTTTTACTTTTGTTTCCCAGCGGTATACACCTGATAATAGCATTTTTTAATTGGTTCTTGAAACAGTCCCACTTTTGGTCAAAGTTTAGTTTATCAAATACGTTTTCCCAATCGATTTCACCCACTACGCTCATTCATAATACTCTGTACTACACCAACATTTCTTTTTTTCGAAACATTTACAGATCTTGACTTGGAAATCAGTGTTCCTATTCCTGTTACTTATATTATACTAAGCTTGACACCTCACATAACAAGCTATGTGATTTTTGGTGCTGGGCTCAAGTGGGTCCACCTGAAAGTGCATGTGTTCACATACTGGTTCCTGAAAAGTTACAGCAGGGGTGCTCAGATGGCTCTGGGCAAAATAGGTAATACCAGAGAATAGCTGATTGAGGCCAAGGGGTGCCCTGAGCCAGACATGCTCTCACAACTGCCAACACTCAACACTGCAAGGCAACAAAAGCAGATATATTTGAGGTAAATCAAACTGTCACCTTGTCTGTAACCCTAAGAAAGGAGACCATCATGTCTCCAAAACATCAGTGTTACTATGTATTCCTCTATGTTCTGAACTATTACTCTTTACATGTATTACTTAAGTACATATTTGTTTATTTTTTATGACATTTAAAGGTGTAGGTGTGGAATGGATTTTGCGCAAGCAATGTTTGAAGTCCAGCCTGTGTGACAACCATGGCTGCCCCCATAGATGCAATAGAAAGAGGAGTGTAGACACAAAGGGGCAGGAAATCTGTTATTTACAGTATCACTGGGAAAAAATGTGAAAAAGAAAACGAATGCAGCTATCACACCTAAGGATCAGTAAGTTGCAATATTTACATTTTTGTTTTCAGGTTTAGATAATTTAAAACAAAACATTTTGGCTCAACATACACTTTAAAACATTGAACTCCCAAAGTTTTTTTTTCAGTAATGAATCCAGATCAAATATACATTGCCCAGCAAAGTATTCCTTTAAATTGCTGCCCAAACACTTACAGTCATCATGCTTTCAAACAATTGGCTCCACCTCTCAAGGAGCAGCATCCATTGTAAGTGATTTAATCAGCGTTTGAAATAGCTGAAAAACCTTTTTACTTTAATATCACTTTAAGTCCCACGATGATATGAATAAATTGCAGCAGTCTGTGTGGGTTACCTGCTATCAGCATGATTCACATTCTTGTTACTCATGTTGCAATGATGTGACACAACACACACCCTCCGCCTCTGTATACCTCATATCACCTACAGCCTACTACACTGCTGGCTCCGCTGGCGTCTTATCCCCACACAGCAATCTAAGAAAACTGTTTATTCACATTACCACCACCCTGCTCTCTCCCGCTTTCTATTAAACTCAATAGGATGGCAAACAATGTGAGCAATACCAATAAGGAATAGCTGTATACACCAATTAGACAGATAAGCTGTCAGGAGCCACTGAACAATGCTGGTTAATGAGTTACATGGAGGTTAGCAACATACTGCATGGTATGTAGAGCTTATGCAGAAGCAAACATCTCTATCTATCCCTATCTAAATGATGTAATAAACTGTATTTGTTATAGTAACTTTTTTAAAGTGTTACTATATTGTTTAATATCGCAGTAACAAGTGGATATGTATCATCTGCACAGACCAATTAAACAGATGAGTGAACAGATGTATTGTACACGGCTTCCTTTATGAAAAATGAAATGCTTGAGTTTCTTGTATCAATGAGTCAGTTTTCTCTTTTCCTATAATCACCTCCAAGAGGCCAATACAAGAAAGAATCTGATTGGCTTGTCAGAGGCCTCTTTTTTTTCTTTGGACAAATTCTTATATATCTTTTCAAGTATAACTGCAGTCATAGTTTCCCTGCCAGTATTTCAATACCATCACAGCCTTTGCACAGTCCAAGTACCATCCAGGCTAGCAATGTTACTATTTGTACTGCTCACCTATCCAATACAATGCTGCTTTATGTGTAATGTCTGTCAGAATCAACATTTCGGACCTGTTCACCCTACTAGGGTGTAGTAATGCACATTTTACTGTCACACTTGTTACGATGTAGTGCCATTCATTCTGAATGGCACCCCAACACAGCCTCCCATCTCCCTTTGCAGGTAGATTGGATGACCACACACCAGCTATGTTTAAACTCTTTCTTTATTCTTTTATAAAAGCATTACACAAGACATAAATTGAGACCTCTCGTGCGTTTTCCACTTAGTCATAGTGTCTCCTATAATTTCTCAACCACATTTTATCTCATGGAAACTATACCCCATCCAGTGGGGTTGTACCCTCCCTGCACACTTGTGCTGCATCCCAAGATGAATTGCTGTGCACTGCAAATGATACTGCATGCACAACTTTGTGTCCACTGTAGTGCATTGGGCAAACCATTAAATATATGAACTCACCTAATGCAACACATTTGAATACACACCAGGCTGGTGTGAATCTATCCTTCATTCAGAGACATGTACAAAAACATGTCCACCTTATCTGCCTGTGGCTTCCTTACATGCAACCTCTTCATTCCTGTCCTAAAAGTTAAACAATGTTAACACCAATGTGTAAAATAAAAAACACAGTAGCCTGAGCAGCAAGCCAGGATCCATATTGTACTGTTCTGGCTTCAGTAAGATGAACGTGCACTTTTTACCCCATAGACCCCATAGCCTTTTATGGGACCATCTCTTAAGTGTGTATTACCTGTGTATGGGCCCTTATCCTTTAACTGAATAAGCCTGGAGTGCTCTATCCAAAATGGACTTGGAGCCCAAAAAAAACAGACACTTCCAATCTCCTGGTTAAATCATTGCATTTGCAGTAGGGTTTACCACTAGTGGCTTAGACTACAATGACCATATTTTCTACTTGGACAGTTTTCCTGATCGGTCAACATTCACCTCATAGAGCGTAGTTCAAGATATACATCTTTGAGAGAAGACTGGGGAAACCCAGCCTGTGCCACCTCATAGAGGTTTATTTTTGCCCGACCAACAGGGCCACAGCTCTGAGGGGCATGGAGGCGCCTGATGTCCCCAAAGCAGCAGTCTCCAGGACACAGAGCATTGCGACAGGATTCTTCATCCATTTTGTTGGAACATTGCAGGAAGGTGATAATTGTAGGCTAAATCACTGACCATGTGGATAGAGTGGTCATATATAGCAAAAGAACAGCATCAGAGTCCTCTGCCTCATCTCCCATTAGAGACACTGTGAGTAAGAAACAGATAATTACTTCACATGACATAACTACCAATTCTGACCCTTTACAGGCATTTCCAGCTTCTCATGAGCCAGTATCTATTGCTGTCATGAAAGTGATGTTCATTTCACTTAAAAGGAAACTCTATAACAACTTCAACACATTGGTTTCACAAATCCAAAATGAGGTGGTGGATATTGCTGAATGCACAAAACAAGATGGATGAATTCTCCAAGGCGCATAAAGACATGAGTTCCACATTCCAAGGGGAACTGCCAACTGTCAATGCACAAGAAGGCAAAGTAATGGCTCTGAAAACGCTCTTTCCATGCAATCAGCACAAGGCTTTCTAAGATATACTGCACAGGTGCTATGCAAAGGATGAAATCTCCCAGCAGCAGGCCTGCATTGTACACATGTGAGGCCAAATACAGGTAGGTGCAAATCTATACAGCCACCCAGCTGCCAGGAGAGTGCTTTAAATAGAGGGGAAACAGTCTCTCTGATGAGCTCCATGTCTATTCATTTTGCCGTACACAAGGACGCAGTCGTGTGGCAACTGTTTCAATATTGTACAGCCTCCTCAGTTCTCCTCCCAAAAATGATTCCCCCGCATACTAAACAAAGTGGGAACAGAACTTGTTTTTTTTTTACACACATAAAACACTGAATGCTAGAAATCATTCTGCAAGATTATCACCCCCTGGTACAGAACACCATAAGTACTCCATTACATGTTTCCATCTGTGCTGGCAATGTGGACAAGACAATGGAAACATCTTCTTACATGTGTTCTGGTCCTGGAATGTCTTCATACCTTTCTGGGAAGAGGTCAAACGCATCTCCCAAAAATTCTATTAGCAAATTCAACCACTCAAGTGCAAAACAAGAAACAGATCTACACAGCCTTCCACAATCCCTGCCATATAGGTATAAATAAACTGTTGGTGGTAGGTTGCTTTGATCCAATAAATCATTTTTGTGATCAAAAGTTAGTTGAGAATTATAGGAAATTGCTTTTAGATCACAATATAGCAAGAAGACCTAAAAAAGATCCATCCATCCACACCGTCCACCTCTGACTATAGAGCTCTCTTGCATGATGACTGCTAGTAATTACTTTATTGACCCACATCTAGTACAATGCTGCACATAGGTTGTTAACCCTGGATGGAGGAAAGATAACCCCCACCACTTACCCTTTCTTCTCTATCCCTCCCTTTCCTTCTTATTCCCCCTTTTTCCTGCAGTATGTTACACATGCCATGTGATGGATGACAATCACCAGTACACCCAGACACATCCAGGAATAAGTCGATAAGTCACATGACAAAAAAAGGATGACATATCATGTGTATGTTTTGAGGGTAAATGGATTTAACACCACACAATGCTGTATTGTACCATCTGGGACTATATAGATGTATTTTTCTAAATGTCTCTCATTGTGTCTAGCCTGGTGTAGGCTACTCAATTCTATAAATAAAGAATATACAAACAAAAATAAAGCTCATGTGTAAAATACTTCAACCTCTTGTGGCCCAACTGGCCCTTCAAGGGGTTCTTAACGCCAGAAGTCAGAGGCAGGCTTCCTGATAATGTGACAACCCGGCCACTGTCCTTGGAGCTCTGAGTGAGTACACTTTCAGCACAGAACAGAGGTAATACCTGTAACCATATATGCGGCAGCCCAGAATGAAAGCCCAATTGCCACGCGGATACATATAGGAAGGTGGTTAGAAATATGGGAGCTGCCATTGTTGACCAGAATGAAGATAAGAATACTTTTAGAAATAAGTTTGCAATGGCAGCTCTCATTTCTTTATCTCCCAGAACCACATCACTGTTCAGATCACACCTGGCTTTGTGTACCTTACACAGGTGAAATGTTATTAAGCTTTTTATTTATTTGAATGGTAGCTTCCAATATCCAGTTTTGGAAAACATTCAGTTCCCTAGTTTACATACACACTGCAGCTATTGTTTTACAGCCTCCTTTATATGAGCATATACAGTTGGTGAAATTCTTTGTTACTCTTCTCTACTACTTTGTGTCAACACAGTAAAAACAGACTAACACTATTGCATAGCGTAGATTCAACAATATGCCTTGTTTGCAAACATCAAAGACAGGAGCGTTGATGTCTGTTGCACAGCTGCTCCCTGTGCTGTACAGGGCCGAATTGTAGGACTCAAACAATGGCTTTGACATAAAAAGCACATATTTAATACATTTAAAGTAATGTAACCCCTAACTGAATAGCATTTAGCTTGTTAAAGCACTGTGCATTTTAAACAAATGCTAGTTATAAAAAATACAATACTTGCTGTAACCTTATTTCATGTTTTGTTCATTTCCTGCAGCGGTTTGCAGCCACTTCCTGTCTACATGCATGTACTCCAGCGATGGCTGCATGCCATTTCTCACAGCTGAAGGGAATAACAGTGAACCTTGCCGGCATAATGTGTATTCAAACGGTCACTTGTAGTCTCCATGGGAAAACTATGTAACAGTGTGACATGGCAAGAGCACAATTGGGAAACATGGAAAGATCATTGTAACCAGGGATACACCTAAATTTAGACAGCTGAAACATTTTGGCCAAAAACAGTAGTATGGGCTAAATGTCCATAGTACCAAAATTGGTGAAAATGTGGCAGAAAATATAGTGCATCGCTAGCTTTTCTCCTACCCTCTGGGCACTGGTCTGTGTCCCCTCCGATCCCCCCTGCTCTGCCCTGCCTGTGTTACCAGAGGCAGCGGTGATCAAGGGGACACAGACCGGTGCCCAGCGGGAAGGAGAGAAACTGTCAGGAGGCTGAGCTGGGCCGTGCAGGGAGGAGAAAGCGGTCAGCTGTCACAGGAGGCCGAACTCTCCTCCCGCACCACACCACTCGGCCTCCTGTGACATGCGAGTCATTATGGAGAGCGCAGTACAAACACTCAGCGTTTTTTTCCACCTAACTTTATTGCTATCACACAGGATATAACAAGACCCTGTGTGATAGCAACTGGAGGTGAAAGGTTCTCCTTATTGACCCTGTCACCTCCAATACAGGAGTTCTAGCACAGCACTGTGCTGGAACTCCTGTGACAGGTGAGAGAGGAAGAGCACAGCTCTTAACCCTGCCGCTCTGCTACCTGCAGTGAAGGAGAGACTCGGCGCCGGAGGACGGAACCAGAGGAGAGAGACAAGTGCAGGGGGGGTGGTTGCGGGCAGGACGGACCGGCCGGCTGCAGACTTTTTACATGTCATCTCGTCTACAGCGCCGAGATGACATGTAAACGAACAATCGGCTTCCTCATTGCGGGCGCCACAAGGACACCGCTGCTGCCCTCTGCGCCCTGCCGCCTCGGTGGCCTTGTGGGAAATCCGGGCCTGTCAGCGATCAGAACTGATCACTGAGTGTTTGCAAATAACTGAGGACTTCCTGTGTCCCCAGTTATGAATGCTACACATCACTTTCTGTTCATTCATGATTGTGGACATAGTGACTCATACTACAGCCACAATTTATGAATGGACAGGAGCATCCAGTACAGAGGCTTGTGTTCATTAATTACAGGGGCTACAGAAAAAGAGATGCAGGACTCTGTGTCCTCAAACTCTTTTTCTATTTTAAAAGGGAAACATCAGGGTTCTGTTTAGACACCTGATAGTTCCCCAAAGCCCCCGACAAAAAATTAAAAAAATAAAAAATTCATAATTTACAAATGTTTTAAAAGGTAGGAAGAAAAAAAAAGTAATTTTCGGCCTAACAATTTTTTTTATTTTGGTTTTGTTTTAAAAAATTAATTTCGGTGCATCCCTAGTTGTAACCCTATAACTGAAAGTGCCTGAATGAAAACCCTAATGTGAGATTATCAGATATTATTTAACAGATGAAAGAATGTGAACGCTTATAGATTTTGATGACTGGATCTGCATATTCTTTATACTTGAAACAATATTGTAAGTTTATTTGGAGGGTTGAGTCATTTAGGGATACCGCATCCCATACAATCTCAATCCAAACCACATCCCATAAAAAACTCAAGAAATTAATATTTGAAACAATTGTTTGCTTCATAAATTACATTTAGTTAAATTGAATACTTGTCTTATTCAGCATTAGGCTAATCAACATAAATCTGCATAAACAGAAAGTACACACCTATGATGCACAGCAGTGTGTCTTGAGGAACCTATTTGTAATCATTTCTGCATTTTTGTTTGGTAAATGCATTGAAAAGTACAATAAATGGCTGTGAAATGGAATAAACAATGATTCATTGTTAAAAGACAAAAATTGCCAAAATCAGAAGAAAAGTGTGACAAATACCTTCAGGAAAAACTTCTCTCTTGTTTCGCCAGACTGAATACTACTACTAATATTAATATACAATCATGAAGTTGCCTACAAGACAATAACAAATAAGCTTTTAGTCCAACATACCTTTTAAGAAGTAGGTTAAATGAAGTTCAGGCACCCTCACTGTCCTGCACAGCGTGTGGGAACCTGGAATCTTCATTGAGAAGTCAAGGTCTATGCCAGTTTCTGTACCTCACCGCTGGTCTCTGATGCTGCCTATCACATTTAATGTGTATCTAAACCCAAGAACAAACATTTCATATATAGCAGCTTACCAGTTCTTAGATGTAGTTATTGCATTCGTTTATTATTTTCAGGCTTCTTTCCTTTATTTTTTGTTGGTGATCCAGCGAGTAACATACTTCCTGTCCTGGGGTGACAACATTCAATCTCCATATTGTATCTATGGAGCAGCAGTGTTGTCACCCTTGGTGTGTTAGGACTACAGAACACTGCCGCCTCTCCTCTTCCCCATACCTTGGGAGTCCTTACACAGCTCTTCCTTTTACAATTTTGAGATAACACTGCCAAAGCATTGGACAGCACTGGATTTCTGGAAGGATTAACATAAATTCTTTTGCACCTATTGAACAAATATATCAAAACGTTTTTAATAGTGTATTTAACAGGCCAAACAGGAGCAAGTAAGAGAAGTTCCTTGATAGGTTTTTTTAGACACTTTAAAGTGATATCAAAGTTGAAGGATTTTAAAGCTTTTTCAGATGCTGTTAAAATCATTTACAATGGATGCTGTTGCCTAATGTTTAAAAATATCTGTAAAAAAATAAGTCTGTTAAGGACTCGGACATCAAGAATCCGACATATATCTGTCCCTGGGCCAAATTCAGTACAGAGTGTGCACACTATCAGTGAAGAAATAATAAATGCTGACACAGAGAGTCAGAATAAAAATACTTCTTTATTATTGTTTCGCATTGTTGTGTTTTATATAGACAGCTGATAGTGTATATGTAAGCATAGCGTTTGCGATAGCTTTCTAGTGGGGGGTGCTAAGTTGAGCAACTAACTAGGCAGCCATTTTGATTTTGAATTAATATGAACAAGAGCAATAACATATATATATTATAATATCTATTGAAATAGGCATTATTATCATAGTCACTTAACCACATCCATTACAAGTCAAGGCTGGACTTGCTGTATTTTTCTTGAAAACGTTTCACTGGTCATCCAACTTTTCTTTGGAGCTGTTTGGAAACATGAAACGTCTTCAAGAAAAATACAGCAAGTCCAGTTGCCTTGACTTTTTCTTTACAGATATACCATGACCTGGATGAGAACCTTCACAGACCTAATGTTTAAAAGTTGTTTTTTTCTGCAGGATCAGCTGGCCCCGATATCCTGTTTTAGGGTGGCTCCTTTCCCTTTGCAGGGTCTTATGAAGCCACCCTTGTGTGTCTCTCCACAAACACACAGACACAGGAAGGCAAATCAATCCTCTGTTTCCCCACCTCCAAGCTAGTAGATGAACAGTTGCTGAAGACTCTGCTTTCTCTTGTGATCTTGCACAGGGTAGGATGTTCAGGGAAGCCGAGCTGAGAGATTTGGAGTTGTTTGGAAACATGATGACTGTAATTGTTTGGGTAAAAAGAAATACTTTGCTGTGCAATGTGTATTTATTTGATCTGTATTCAGTATTGAGATAAAATAAAGTTTGACCGTTTAATATTACTTTAAGGATCAATCTTAGGCACAAGAGGTGGAAAGATTTAACAAGCTCTTGACTTTTCTGTCTCAAGTATTTATTATTGGTACAATCCCCTCTCCTGAAAAAGAGGGGATTCTACACTGGATTTTAGCAAACAACAACCTTGGAGGGCTCAGTCACACTAGATGCAGTGCGTTCCGGCCCGATTTGGCCAGAACGCGATGCCTTGCTTTGCAAACACTATTTTGATCGCACCGCACAGGACCGGACCGCAGGCACAATGTGCCTTGCGATCCCGTGCCGCGGATCGCATTGCGGTCGGAGGGCATGCCTACGGCGCCATTCACTTGAATGGCCCGTCACGCCCCCTCCTGCCCCACTAAAAAGTGAGCCGGCCGCATTGCAAGGCAGTGCGTTCTGGCCAAAATCGGGATGGTACGCACTGCATCTAGTGTGACTGAGCCCTGAGGGCCAGTTCACACCATATGCAGTTGTGATGCAGTCCGTTTATTTTGACTGCTGCAGTCAAAATACATCACAATGCTTTCCTATGGGCTTTCTTGTGCTTAATTCACAACATTGCAGTCCGTTCAGATGCAGTCAGAAAAAATACTGCTTGTCCTATTTTACCTGCATCTAGCTGCATGAAACGCATCAAAACGCAGTGCAAACGCATCAAAACGCACTGAAACGCAACAGAACGCATACAAAAAATAAAAACAGAATTGATTGTGGCATCATCCAGGGACAGGCAGGGGAAAAAACGCATCAAAACGGGTCGCAATGCAACTGCGCAGACGCACGCATTTGTGATGCAGTTGCTGGTGTGAACTGGCCTTGAAAAGCATGTCTGCGGTTACAAGTTTTTGTGCAGCGGGAGCATTGCTAATCATTGCAGACTATGTCATTCAATCCAGTGGAAGATATCTGGCATGCTGCGGGCTGTAGCTATATACAGCAGCTAAAAATCTTTTCAACAAAATCTTCAGTACTTTTGTAACTCACACAAAAAGAAATCATTTGAAAAAGTCATTTGTAGAGAAACAAATTCAGCTGATGTGCTACAGTGCTGCAGGTTTGAATCAATAAAGGATTAAGGAGGCATGTTTCCCCTCGCACTCATACAGCAGCTGTAAAATTTGGCACGCGCACATTTTTTTTTTTCCTTTTAATTTGCTGAGTTCAGCAATTTCACAGCATGTGTTGATTGCTCGCAGGTGGAACCGATTTATGCACGTCCAAGAATGTATTTCTTATATAACTTGGCATGTGCTAACAAAAAGGTACGTTCAAAATAATTGATGTGTAATAACAGCAGTTATCTGTTTATTAAAAAGAAACAAATGCAGCACTTTGCAGATTAGAATTCACATTATAAAACATATTTAGAGAAACCGTTGTCTCAGATAAACCGATATTGTTTGTTAGATTACCATATTCCTGCTTGGTAAATGAAAACATAGTCTGAACTAATAGTGCTATACTATGTAAGACGTGTAGCTTTAAGCCTTTTCCTGCCACCGGGGTAAGTACCATGGTGAGGGACAGACTCAGGACCACAATAGCAGCCTTGATTGTGTTTTGACTATTTTCTGATGGCTTTTGGGCTTTTCTATAGAAGTGATCTGGGTGCCTGTGCATTTGCTTTACTTCTACCTGGTGGAGACATGTCAACACTTTAAAGTTAACCTGAACTCACAAAGTGAAGATTTGCTCTGTTACCAGGAGCATTTAGAAATGCGAATTGTGCTTTTGTCTTAAAATCCTCCGGAAAAATAGCAGTGCACTTCCTGGCATGTGAGTGTACCCAGGCCCTCCCATGCCTACAGCCTCATAGTTATATATGTGCAGTGTAAGATCTAAGGCACTGCTGCCTCCGACTGCTAGTCTCAGGAGATATTGAGTGAGATTTGGTGATGGCCCTAATGAGCTGCTTACTTGTCTACCTTGCTGGAGGCTCTGACATAAGGAAGTAAAGCCCTACCTCTACAAAGATGGACACTTGCACACAGAGACAGTGCAGAACAAGGCATGGCAAGTCTGTAAATAGGCAAAAGTGCAGCTGCAGGAAAACCGCTGGCAAAACAACACCAGTCTAACATACAGTACATAATATAAAGTATTCAGGTTTGGGTAGATAGTATGAGGTAGTACTGTGAACAGAGGCTCATTAATGTCTGGGGGAGGGGGGTGCAAAGCACTTTTAATTACCTGATCACTAGTGTGTGTCTGCAGCCTTTCCTCCACTCTTCTCCGGTGCCTGGAGGCCCTCTGACAGCATCACATCTAAAACTGGCCATACACCTCACAATTTATCTGCAGATTTTCTGTGGTCAGATGGAAAAGGTGCAACAGATTCCTCCATCTGCACTTAACTGTGTGGATGGAGTAATCTCCACCTGGGCCAATCTGTTGCACTTTTTCCATCTGACCACAGAAAATCTGCAGATTATTGTAAGGTGTATGGGCACCTTAATACAGAGTCTATAGCCCTACATCATACTCGAGGATTCCGACATACAGTCCTCAAGCCCGATGGGATAGAGGTGAGCACCAACTGCTAGGGGAACGGAGATCAGGTAAGTAAAAGTCCTCTACAGTCAAAAGTTACCACTTGCAGGAGAGGGGTAGCCCAAGGCAAGTGTAGTTTTCTTTTTATCTGTAGATATACTTTAATTCCACTAAAAGCCCTATTCTATGGTTGCTGCATGTACGTATGCCTTTAGCCACTTCTCTAGCTGGCCTTATCATCCTTTAATTGGTGATGCATTTCATTTACAAACGTTGCAGGGCCGGTTTACAGGCAGCAGGTTAGATGCTAAATTACAGAATTGCCAACTTGCCCTGCGTAAAGATGCTGATCTAAATCCTACACAGCCTGCCCAATTTCTGCAGCAGCCAATCAGAAGGGGTAAAGTCTATGGACACATCCCCCCATATTGGGAACTTTACCCAAGCGCAGGCTGCCAGTTTATGTATTGTGTGGGAAGGGAGAGGATAGTATATGCCATTTTGAAGTTTGCCCTATGAAGTGTCGATGGAGCTCAGACATCTTTATCCATCTTGATAAAGGTTGACTAAGCTCTGTGGAAATTTTGACAATAAAATGCTGATGCTTTGATTCTCTCTGCTGCAAGACCAATGAGCGCCTCTATACCTACTTTGGATTCACTGTATATTGTAATAACATTTATTACAACAATACATGTAAAAATGTATACTTGCTGTTTTGGGCAACTAGAGGAGTTCTCTTTCAGACACTGTTCCTACTCCTCTTTATGTGCCTAGTAAGTACTTGCCTTTTCAAACATTCAAATGTACTCTGTAATATGTGTTAATCATACAAATGAGCAGATTTCCACCACTGTGCACAAAGAGGTCAGTGCATGGTAAATGTTTGATTACATATGCTGTCTGATTTCATACATCTATCCATGGCGAGTCCTGAAAAGGAGCGATGACTGGTTTTCTTTGTTGGCAAACTGCGCCATCTATTGGAGACAACTGTAAGAATCGTGATAATGAGACAGAACTGGCTCTGTGTGACTTGGAAAGTGTAGTAGTATAAAATTCAACCCCTTTCTATTGGACAGAGCTCTCTTTACATTTAGAAAAATCTCCCCCACCCTTCTTCTCCATGGAGTGTGTATATATAATGTATTTATTTGGTCAGTATAGTGGATATTAAAAGGTTAGTTCACCTTTACAAAGGTGCAATAAAACCATGCAGTCCAGGTTGCCCACGTGAGCTTGTTAGCCCCAATGTGTTAGCAATAAAGAGCTAAAAAGGGAACTAATTAAGTAAATAAAATCAATAAACCTCCCCTACAAAAATGTTTTAAAGCCCCCCACCCCCATGAATGTAAAGGTGTGCGTTGGGTGCATCTACATATGAAAAGGATGATTGTGCTACACATGTAAGGAATGGCCATGCATACCGGAGTAAGAGCAATAATTCTCAGCCATTATTCATGTTTATCTCTACACTGAGGCCTAAAATGTGCATTTTCACATGTGCAAAAATGGCTCTGGCAGCAAAAGGGTTAAAACTAGGGTTGCACAGATACCAAGTACAGTACTCGGTACAAGTACGAGTACATGTACCGATACTTTTGAGCTCCAAGACTAGACTAGAGAAAAATTCAAAAATTAGGAGGAAGTTGTCATTTGTAAGGAGCACACGGAGCTCCAGGGATTTGTACATCTCTGTTTTAATGTATGATTTTGTTTTTATAAATATAAATAAAGTGATGCACAGATACCAGTTTTGCGAGTATGAGTACTAGTACTTGCCGAGTACTTACAAGTACGAGTACTGATACATTTTTGTTTATTGTCATGTGACAGTTTTTCTAAAACAATACAGACTAATGATTTCAGGACAGTGGTGGAGCGCCAGAGCCAGGTCCCAGCTGCCACCGCTGCAACCCTGGTAGTTCTCATGAAAATGCCAAGTATGTGCACTGGTACTCGAAAAGTATCTGTGCATCCCTAGTTAAAACATAATGGGGCATGATGTTAAAATTAGCTCCTTAGCCAAGTTAGCAGCTACAAATATAACTTTTTCAGTTCTTTGAGAGCTATCATCAAGGGTCCAATCAGCTAAAATTTCTGATACTTTGAAATGTTTTCATGGGAACCTTCTGTTGTTGAACCACCCATTCATGGAACCATGCTGTTGACAAGAAGAGCTGAGATGCTAAAGAGGAAGACTTGAAGGATGTCCCTGAAGACCCCTTCAAGAGTATGCCCCTCGCTGGGCATAGATTGCAGATGTCTTTTTAAATGGCTGCAGCTTCCTTCCGGATAACATCCCTGCAAGGTGCCCAGCTCAACATCCTGGCTGTGTGGGACAAACAGGTTCAGTCCTTGACCTCCTCATCTGCCTGTCTAGCAAGACAAGGCTTGCCCTAGTGTTGTGGATCTCCAACCCAGTGCTGAAATCAGGGAAATCCTGTCTCCCAATGGTTGGGAAGCTGCTC
>NW_017306448.1:3807466-3823601 GCF_000935625.1 Nanorana parkeri | reverse complement strand
GGGAGTGTGCCGCCCCAATGGGGCATAGAATATGTTGTAGAGTACTCCGCAGTGAGTATATCTGCTTATACAGGCCAGGCATAGAGGTCTCAGCAAGGGATATATTTCGCTATCACAACGATCGGAGTCAGAATACTGATACCGAGTATTTAGGCGAGTACTCTTCCAAATGCTCTGATGACTAGCCCGGTACTTTAGCTTCAGACATCAGGAAGCCGGGCAGCGAGTCATTACACAGCGCTCGGTTTCCTGGTTGGCCAGAAAGCCGTCTCCATGCTTTCTCGCCAAATAGTGACGAGAAGCATGGCGGGTGCCGGGGGGGCCTGGCCTACAGCCGTGTAAGGGGCCCCAAAATTTCTGATGGCTGCCCTGGTGCAGCCGCTCATGTAAGCCTGGTGCTGGTGGTAGTGGAAGAATTAGTGCTATTGTCATTGCTTAAAAAACCCCCAAAAACTATAAAAATAAAAGAAGCCAGTTCCAAAATACAGTTTACACAGGGATGCAATACAAGGGATACATGCAACAGTCACAACAGCAACTCAGTATGTGATTTTATTAAGCTGATGTGGAATATTGCTTACAGATCACATATCTACCATGATCACGAGGCACAATCTTCTTAAGGCCATAACTAAACCTTTTATATACTTTTTACTGGTCTTTTTAGCTGTAGATTGTGAAAAAAACTGCAAATGATCTCCGACCGGGAATGATCCTAGCAGGTCTTTCTCTAGAGATATTTCTGCTGTGTTTTCATTACAGCGACAATCATTAAACGAGTAGGTAGGAGTTAGACAGGAATAACGGTGTCTGGTGTAGAATGTATATAAAAGGTTTGTGCTATGTGCCCCCAGCTGTCTGCCAGTCACTATGAGTTTATTGGACCTCAGAGACCTTTATAAAGTGAAACAGTTTCCAACTGTGAAACTGCCTAAATCACATTCTTGTATTAAACAGCTCACATTAGAAATGTGAGCAAACTAGCTGGGGACACCTTGGGCTTTGGTAACAGTGATTGGCCCTAGGGCATTGTATAAAGTGGAGGTATCACCATATGTCAGTGATCCTCTTTATACAATCTTGAGATCCTAATAGGTTGGACTTGATGGACTAATGTCTTTATTCAACCTCAAATACTATGTAACTATGTAACCACATAAACAACAATAATGCTTTAAAATTAAGTTTAACACAGTCTTTGAAACTTAAAGCCCATTTTTGGGCCCCAGCACTGCAAGGGTTAACTGCTCATTTTTGTCATGGGGTATGATGAAGAGGAGGAATGAGCTTGGGGTCGGTCCGAACCTGAGTTCTCCGAACATGGAAGGAAGCTGTTTCTGTTGCCACCCAATCAGCTGCGGCCGAGGAATTCACCACCGGCAGCTGCACGTAAACAAAGCGGTGGGGTGCAGTGACAAAATCGATCTTTTTTGGCCAGGTGACTATATTTGGTCAATGATTTTGACCTAATATGGCTATCTGGCCATATAAGGGCAACAATGTCAGCACAAGCATCCCATCCTGTTTGTGTGCAGCTGCAGGGCAGGGAATGCCCCGGCCTATAGCTGATTGAGCTGGTGGCCACATATAGCTGCCAGGTTCAGAGGAGCTCAGGTTCTGGTCCAAACCTGAGCTTATTCCTACTGAAGAGAACTACATGATTCCCTCTGTCCCATTGGTTAGCGCTCACCCCTGTGCCCTGGCTCAATCCCAGTTCAAATGAATTTCGAATTTCAGAAAATGAAAAAAGAACTCCAAATTGAGAGAAAATTAAAATGAAACAAAATTTTCGGCCATGCACATGTCTAATCTTCCTCAATGTGTCGTAGACCTCCTTTCTCATACAGTAAGGGATGCAAGATAAAATGCTAATAGTGTAATACCTTTTTATGAAAATGTATAAAAAAACGAAAAAAAACCCCCGAACAATCACACTCACATGGACCAAATGCTCAAATTGACGCGTTTCATCACTAAAGTTTTCAAAGTCAAATTGCGTCAGTCAGAGGTTTGTCTGAACAATTAGAGCGAAGTTCATTTTGCTATGGACCACTTAATCCAAGTGAGTGTGATTTTTTTTATCACTTGATAACTTTTATCACTTTTAACACTTGATTACTTGATTAACTGTAGCAGCTAATAAGATTATTGTGTTAAGCATACGCTTCAGATATTTGGCATATTTATTCTGCTTGAATATCCCCATAACAGCCAAAATATTTGTTTAACCCTCACCGTGGCTGCCCCCAAGCTGCATTGATGCCCAGATGAGTACCAATATCTCAATACCAATTCTCCTTATGCCTTTTGATTGAAAAAATGATTGTTTTGAATTGATTTGCTCACAGCAAGCTGCCACTCCTGGCTTCTCAGATTTGAGGCACCAGTCGATCAAAATAGTGGTGGAGATCGATAAAAAATATCTTCTGATGAGCACCGAGATATTTGCCAGTGATTTGACTTAGATAGCTTTAGTGATCAAACATTTAATTGGTTCCTATGGGTTTTGCACTTCAGTTTACTTGGAGGTTAGCCAAACCCAGCCAAGAATTCAGAATCTGCGTACATCCAAGCAAACTGAACCCAGGACCGTGTGTGTCATTGTGCGACATTAGTTGCTAGGATGCCAGCAGCTGGACCACACAGCTACATTGGTTTCTAGGATGGAGGTGGGCGCGCCATGACAACCAATGATGCTTTGGGACCACCAACGTCTTAGCAACCAATGACGCTGTGTGGCTCAGCCCCCAGTCAACCAATAGCACTGCGTGAGTTGCACAATGTCATTGGTTGCTAGAACACAGATGGAGGTTCGGCGGGCAGGCAAAGTGGCCAAATCTTTCTTCTGTTTGGCAAACTGCAAACAACTTCATTTTTGGGCAGGGCCAGGTTTCCCACAAGGCCAACCGAGGCCCGGCCTCGGGGGCAGCAGGGAGTAGAGGGGCAGCAGGGTGTAGAATTCCTATCTCCTGACACCCGGGACATGCAGTTCCGTGTGCCGGGCGGGTAGTTGTTTGCTACACTTAGCCCTGCTATCACATGGAGAGAGTCACTTGCATCTCTATACACAGAAGTAGTGTGCATTTTTTTGGGCTCACGGCACTGAACTGAGTGGTAGAGGAGTGAAGGAAAGGTGGGAAGGGATAAGTTTAGGGCTCGGGTTTGACCCAAAAACAGGGCCGGATTTACTCTCTCTGCTGCCCCAAGGCCAGGTTCCTCAATGCTCCCCCGTGTTTGCAGGCTGCATACAAGTGATCTCGGGTACAAAACAAGTGGCAGCTTCCCCGCTGTACATTTAGCCCTGCTTGCCCAAAGCAGAGCTAAGTGTAGCAAACAACTACCCGCCCGACACCCGGAACTGCATGTGCCAGGTGTCAGGAGATAGGAATTCTACACCCTGCTGCCCGTCTACTCCCTGCTGCCCGGGCCTCGGTTGGCCTTGTGGGAAATCCGTCCCTGCAAACAATGCTGTAAATCGAGAACATTGCTTGTAATTATCTAATGGCCTGCAATACAGGAGGAGAACTGAACAGACAGAAAAGATTTTACACATAAAACATGATCATTTAACCTGGCACCTATAATTAACATAAGCTTAAAACAGCTATTGTGGGATACCTGCACATGCTTTTTATTCCTTATTTCCCTGCTGTGCACCATGGGAGTTCCTGAACACAGGAAAGCATAGTATGCAAATAGCAACTTCAGCTCCAAATTGTATCTCTGGCGGACACTGCAGTCTGTGTACTTCCCTATCGGTCTGCATGATGGATGAAGATGCTAAATATTTGATGGGGAATAAAAGTTGCTGCTTGCAAACTGAGCACTCTTGGGATGTTCAGGAGAGTAATATGGTAAATTGGTGGGCACAAGTACCTTGTAATACCTGCTCTTAGTTTTGACACAGGTCTTTGCTAATGATAGGTTTAGGGCTTGTTAACACTTTGTGGGTACTTGGTAAGCAGTTCTCAATGCTGCTACACCTAGGAAACGTAAGGAAAACATATCTGGGAATGACAAGAAAGCCACAAATGACACATTAGAAAAAAAGTCTGCCCAAGGTTCAGCTTTACATATAATCTTCCTTTGTCCTAGGGTGGTTGATGGACGTACGCATGCCATAAAATCGGATCACCTGAGTTCAGTGGACAATGCAAGTTCTCAATAATGCCTGGGGACTGTTGGTTTTTTCTCTTCTGTTCGTTCGTATTTTTATATGACATAACTTCACTCTAAATTGAACGCTCTATTTTGACACCACATAAGCCAGGACTGAACTGTGATCTTTCTCCGGGGGAAATTTGTAAGAATGGATGTGGTGGATTGCCAGTGACTGCAACAATGCTTTATCTATCATTAGTGTTTTGTTGATGATCTTGTTGAGCCTTTAGCGTGGTGCATCTGTTAATTCCAGACCCCTTTTCCTCAAGTGTATCCTTATTCCTCATCACTGGGAACTCTTCAGAGGCACTTCAATCAGTTTTCAACCATTAGATATTATTGCAAATAGCATCCACTTATCCAGGAGGTTGATATATTTCTAAATGCTGCTATTACTTATCCTAAGGGCCAGCATTTCCCTGAGTGATATTTTCCCATGGTCTCTAGTGATTTTCTCCCTCTAATATTAATTCAGAGCTATTCATTTCTCAGCTGGCTCTGGCTTAACCCTGTGTGACTCAGCATTGCAATGACTGCATATGTGATCGGTCATACAATGAGAACATTATATGCACACTGCTGTGCCTATTTAAACCTTGCTGCTGCTTTTAACAAATCTGAAAGAAGTATGGTATTTTGCCGGTCTGTGTTAAAAACCACTCAGTTACTGCCATTGTCCTGTATAGGTCCTGACACACACACACACATTAAAAATTACTCTGTGAGTGCAATACTCCTGTTTAGGACCTCACACACATGCGTTAAAAGCCACTCTGTGACTGCAATATTATAATGTGTGCAACTTTTTCTATGTGTGTTCCTAGCTGGCATATCCTATTGTTAAACCGACAAATAAGTAATATACAGACACAGACAAATTTGTTGGTACCAACCAGAATCTCAGGTCCCCGCTAATGACTGGAAACCAATTAGAGTGTTTTGTTTCAAAAGGGAGGTTTTGGGAATGCTTAGTTGCATTTCACCTCTGAAACACAATTAAAAACACCCAAAACTGCGCTGATAAGCATAATTCCATTGAAACCTGTATGGAAACCGCACTGATCAGCGCGGCAAAAATAGTGCAGGGAGCAGTTCAGGCGGAGGGTGGTTCGATCGCGTGGACCCCCGTGGTGGCATGAACGGTCCCCATAGCAGTGTATGGGATCGTTCATGTCGGCAGATCCGTGGGAGGAATCCGCGCGGCCAAACCGCCCCGGGGTCTAAATGGAGAAAAATTGTCACCACACAGTACATTGTTCAGAGAAAGACAAGGAAAGAGCTGTCTGAGGAGATCAGAAATGAAATTATAGACCAGAATGTCACAGGTTAAGACTATAAGACCATCTCCAAGCAGCTTGATTTTCCTGTGATCACAGCTGAAAATAAAATGAGGAAGTTAAAGGTTCATGGCAGTGTAGCCAGAACATACAGGGGTACAGGTACCCTTAAATGCCTTACTGCCTGGAACACACACACACACACACACACACTCACAAAGGTTGAACTTGTTGGACCTGTGTCTTTATTCAACCTCAAATATTTGTTACGGGTATTTATATTGCGCCAGCACTTTACATATTGCACATTCACATCAGTCCCTGCCCTCAAGGAGCTTACAATCTAAGGTCCCTATCTCACATGCATACATACAAGGGCCAATTTAGACAGGAGCCAATTAACCTGCCAGTATGTCTCTGGAGTGTGGGAGGAAACCAGAGTACCCGGAGGAAACCCACACAAGCACAGGGAGAACATGCAAACTATGATTACAGAAGGATAGCGAAAATGTAGACAAGCAGCCAAGGAACACTTCTGTGAGACCTGATCTCAATCTATGGAAAGAGCTGATACACCCAGTCTGGACAAGGCACCTTTCTTGCCTGAAACAGCTAAAGCACCCCTCCCCACACAAACCCCCTTATCCAGCACCCCCACTCCCCATAAAACCCTCATTAGAAACCCCACCCCACATAAACTCCCACTTCCTCATCCAGCTCTCATTTCCATGCATTATCCTTCATACCCTATTAAAAGACAATACATTGCTATGCATTACAGACGGACAAACCTTTCTTTCATCTAGGCAGATGAAAATGGTAGTGAACATTTATGAAGATGTAATTAGGTAATTTACTAACAGAATTCTCCATGCGTGTCTAAAAAAACCATGGCACGACACTGCAAAAAATGACCAACATATACAAGAGAAGAAATGTGAGGGGTCACTCATGTGCACTATATAACTCAATAAGTGAGGCTGGAGATTACTGCAGGTGACATTTCCAATGAAAAGTAATATGACAATACTTTGTGATTCACATTTTGCACGTGCTGGTTTCCTAGTTTTTAGAATTATAATGCTGTATCACAGAGAAACTTTAATCCAAAGTTGAAAAAAGCTGACTAACATTTATTGGTGGTGCAATGGATGTTCTTTTTTTATCTTAGTAGTCTCGTCTAGTGAGCCATATAACTGATCTAATAATATTTGTTGGCTCAGAGTGTTAAAAGCCATTACATATAGGTTGATGTCCAAACAGCAATGTCTCTTTTAATGTACTAATCTGAGATATTGATTTACATTGGAATAGCAATCAACTTAGAGAATCTTAATAATGAAAGGCTATTTCTGGAGTTTTAATATTAAGTAATGTAATTGAAAAGACTCCACCCAAGCAATCAAGCTTTAGTGGGCCACTCCACCAAAACTCATAATTCATTGTTTTTGATAGAGGGTGGAGAGTTAAACCTGTTTATGATTCGTGTTACCTCTCAGTGAGTTTGGTGACAACATTTCTGTGCTCATGTTTACAGGTTAGTGAAGCCTGCGGCATCTGTAACAAAGCGGTTAGTCATTTTGACTTTTATATCACTTTAAAAATTGACAACGTGGAAATATCTGTCGTCATGGCCTTTTCTTGTGTTCTTTGACTTCATTGTCAACTTTAGCACAGAGTGGGTCTTGTCTTTTGATGGTTAACAACATATTTTCTATGTCTAAAGAAGTAATAAAGACAATACAGCTTGGAACAAGTTTGTAGATCAGGAAAGACAAGGCAAAGGTCCTTATGTGTATGCTTGTTCTGGGTTAATGACTTAAAGGAGAACAATGGGGTAAGTGTTTTTCCCCATACTTCTCCTAAGGGTAACGGGAGGACATATACTAGTGTTCTCCTGTGGCCCAAAGCTCAGTATATCGCGAGCTACAGCTCACGGTATACGGAGACCACCGCAGCCGTGACGGATCCTGACATTACTGTAGAGATCCACCCAGATCCACCCTGTAAGTGACAGCTGGCTCTGCCTATCTAGAGACAGAGCCAGCTGTACCCGCCCCCTCCCCAGTCCGTTCCTCCAGTCAGCGCTGGAGGATCGGAGCGAGGAGGGGGGAATCCCTGCAGGGAGCCGTGAGTGGAAGTCACGGCTCTCTGCAGGGAGATGATCGAGAAGTGAGCGAGCGCCGGTATGTGTTCGCTCACTTCCCAATCTATTGAGCCGAGGTGTGACAGTTTCATTGTCACACGTCGGCTTGCACTATGAGGTTGAGTGAAAATCACTCACCTCATAGTTCTCATTGAAAGCACCGAAGCCAGAGGGTCAGCATGACAGCCAGGAAACTAGCATTTGCTGATTGGGAGGTAACAATGGCAGCCTCTTTGTTTCTCTTAGGAAAGGTTTCATTTAAAGTGTTGGTTCACCTATAAATTAACTCATACTTTTTAATACCTTTTGTTCATTATTACAAGGAGTGAAGCCTTCTAAAAAAAACCTCTGCAGTTTCCAAAGTTCCGTCCTGTTTTCTTTTTATGACAGAATAGCCATTTGGAAGAGAACCCCCTCGAGGTACCTGAGTGAGTGCAGTTCTTCTCTGGATCCCACATATGCGCAGGCTGCCCTGCCTTCAGTAGCAGCCACTGAGCTCATCCACAGTGTGTAGGTTTTTTTTTTTACAAAGGCAAACTTACCCTTTATGAAGCCGAGAGATGACGCCAGAGTGCAGCTAAAACTGAAATATCATTTTTTTGGTGTACTGAGCTGTTGTGAATACATTTACATACCTATTATTAGTAGCTTTGTCACATTACAAGATTAATATAACCTTGGATAAAGTGATCCTTATATGCAGAGTCCGAGAAGTGCATTTGACCATAGCTGATACATTGTCTGGTGGTGGCAAACTGGAGACGTTCTCACCAAATACAAAGTTCATCACAGACTGAGCATCCCGTATAAATTTGATTATCCTCAACTGAAATGTTTGGGCTATCAGTAACACGGAGGTGTAGGGTGAGAATGTGAATGTGAGAGTTCAGTACGCTGCCAGTAATGTGAAGGAAGAGTTATCACAAACCTCTATGATTGTACAGAGCCCCTTATGTCCTTCCTGCTGAGAGAGCTGAGGTTCCTGCTGAGGTTCTATCACTCAACAGGACCATGCAGGCTGAACGCTGACTCTTGTAGTTTAAATAAAAGAAAGTCACATTAAACTATCAACCTGAACAGAGGCAACCATCCATTTTCCATAGAATGTTCGATACCTGTTATATACAATAATGTACCATGCATCTGACAATTAAGTACTTTAACAGTGAATGTGCAGTATTCTATATGTGTGTTGTCTTTCTTTGTTATGTTCAGGACATTTTAAAGGATATTTTATAATTTTTGTTTCAATTTTTTTATTAGAAATTCTGTTAAAGGCATAACAACCTTTACACACATTCATAATAGTCAGTATTTTCAACATATATACTGTATATAGACATTGCATATACATAATACAATAATGCAAAACTATAGCAAATTATCTTAGAAAAGGAGACACTTCAATGAAAAGATATTGAGGAACACTACAGGTCAAGAACGCGTCTAAGCATTCCACAGATGTAGAATGTAATTACACAGGCAGGGGGCTTATTTACTGTACCTTCCATGTTAAACCAGGACATTTGTCATTAGAAGATGAAAGGAAAAGAAAATAAGCAAGGAAAGATTGAGCAAAAAGGACACAAAACAGAGTAAGGAAAATGGGCTGCACTGAGTGCCGTTGCCGACTGGGGTACTCAACACACAGGCAGGGAGGGTAACCTAAGCAACCCCTCTCTCTCTGTGAAGGGGGCATCAAAATGCTTAACCCCCACCACCACCACCACCACCGCTGGTCAATGAAATCAGGATCTAAAGGTCCAAGGTGCCCAAATGTGTAGAATGTTTCCATGTTTAGCCTTCAGGAAAGGGGCGTCCCTAAAATTCTTGATGCCTGAGGCAGGGGTGTGTGTGCTGGCGGTGGAGGTCTGGGGTGTGGGGAGGTGCTGGATGCCGGCAGGGCAGGAAGTGCACAGCACATCTGTCCGGTTTCCGCCCATTTACTGATCTCACTGGTTGCTAACAGCTGAGCGGAATGCCATCCAGCTAAGAGTTCTTAGCAACCTGTCCGGAAAGGGGGCAGCAGGCCGCCACCCCTTCACGTGACCCAATGAGATGGTGCCTGGAGAAACCACCGCAGGAGACTCATTAAAAGTTCTTTCACCATAATATTATCTACCCTATCAGTGAATTCCGAGAATGGAATAAGGTTTTTTCTTTCAATTTTTAGCTAGGGTCAGCCGCATTGCTAAAAAAAAAAGTATCACTTAGTATACGTTAATACTTAGTCAATGTGTCTTTGCACAAATTTTCATAACTTTCATATTTTATTGTACATGAATATTTCATATTTACCTATTTCTAGCCAACACGTGAAGTTCTGTTGAACATATCCTTTATCATCTTTATCTCTCCTGCACTATTCCTTCCTTCCTTGCTCTCCTCACTTCCTCTCTTTCTCAGAGCTGGCAGCATCTGCGTATTATAAAATCATTCTGCATGAGAGAAGTTAGGATGAAGATGCTGATGTCTAGGGAATGGGACCAGAACAATTATGAAGTAAATGCCACTCTTTGTTTACACTGGCTCGCTGCATTGATCCATGCTGTGATAAAGATATTGGTTCCTTTAATGAGTGGATATTGATTGATTTTTAAAGCCTTTGCTAGGCGCAGCATACTTATCAAACAGTACATACCCTTACTTTGCCTGCAAGGTGACATCTTCTCAGGTTTTGCGGAGATGCCTTGCAGCCAAGTCTTTATGTCCATCTTCCATAAACCACTCCAGACAGTCATAAAAGAATGTGCTTGATTGATCTTCCAGGCTGCCTGCTTCTCGGTGCTCCTGGGCTTCGTCTACATAGTGGTTAAAGGATTGCTCTTGATTATAAAATCTTCATAAGCTGGTTTATGTAAAGAGGGTTTTAACAGTATACGCTATAAATATATACAAGTTTTCTGAAGAACGGAAGACCTTTAACATCAAGGTGATGTATTGGGGAGCAATATATTTTTATGCATTGCTGACATCCTGTGTAGTAATCCCATGGAAAGACCTTTAAGTTCTCATATTGCTTTCTCCCTTTGCCTTCATTGGTAGCTTGTGTAGAGCAATAAATATTGATGTCAAAGGCCTCTGCTTCGCTAGTGGAATGACAACGTCTACCTGCATTAGTGTGATCGTTACACATCTAAGTGGCTTTTCCACATAGTACTCATATTGTCATTTATTTGTTTTGGGTTATAATGGTTCTATAAGCTTCCCACACACAAAGCAGTTATTCGAATTCTCTTGATGATAATTAGCTTGCGTATAGAGAGCCAAACCGAATCTCCTGTCCAATCATTAAATTTTAGGGTTTTAAATGATTTAATGAAGAACTCTGGGTAAATAAAATCTTAACCCATGCAGTCGGTCTACCCCCACACTGCAAGGGCTAAGTGCTTGTTTTGTCTAGGGAGCCAAAATAACAGCAGTGGGGGTAGCCCCACTGCAAGGGTTAAGATTGTATTTGTCCGGAGTTCTTCTTTGAGGCTCAACTCTGATTAAAATTAATAGTTACCCTTGCATGGGTTCCCCCACACTCCAAGGGTTAAATGCTCATTTTTGTCTTGGAGGAACAAGGAGAGCAGTTCTACTTACTCTGCAGTCTTCCTCCTAGCTGCAGGACTGGTCCCCTGAAACTGCTTCTCTTTGCTGCTCCATCATATACAATGCAGTTCTGCTTTGTATGCGAGGATGGTGCCGATTTGCCCACAACCTGGAGCATTGGAGCATTTGAGAGAAGAGGAGAGTGCCAGGAATCAGTGAAGCAAGGGATAAGGTAAAGTAAAACTGCTGTCTATGTCCCCCCTAAACAAAAATGAACATTAAAGAAGAACTCTTGGAAAATCAAACACCCTTGCAGTGGGGTTATCTTTGCATTGCAAGGATTAAGTGCTTGTTTTATCTAGTGGGCTCAAGTAAAGCAGTTTTCTCACCTGATCCTTGGTCCCATGGCGGTTGACATTCACTTCTCTCCCTTACCCCTCTGGCTATAGAATGTACTCTGGCATCCTTATGTCTAATTCAGATCAAGGGACCTGCATTAGATGTGATTACGTCAGCGGTATCTAGACTGCCATAACCCAGGGGAGAAGAGGCTGTGGGAACCGACAGGACCAAGGATCAGGTAAGTAAGTCTGCTTTATTTGAGTACCCTAGACAAAATAGTGCACTCAATGGTGCACTGTAGGGGTAGCCCCACTGCAAGGGTAGGTTTTTGATTTTCCTGGAGTTCTTACTGAAGGGCCGGTTCACACCAGAATCAGATGCATTGGGGCTGCGCTGGACACTTTTTCCAGTGCATCCCCAAAGCACAGAAAAGACTTAAAGAGAATGATCTACACTGGTGTACATGAAGAGTGGCTAAACATGTCAAATCATCTCTCAGATTTATATTGATGTCTGTGTCACCATTGATGAAAAGTACGGAAACGCTCTTCAAGGGATCTAAACTAGGGATAAGCTCAGGTTTGGTCCAAACCCAGTCTGAACCCCCCCGAACCTAGAAGGGACTTAGGGCCACCCGCTCTGCATGAGAACCTTCACAGACATATTTCCCTATACTTTTGACAGCGGCCACTAGAACAGAAAGTAACATTAGACTGGAGTTCCATTTTAATGCAACCAATACATTTAATCCATTTATGAAATCACTGTAAATTATATACATAGCTGTCATTTTACTTTTTGTAACCTTACAGTCAACCATTTTGGGCGCTAAGTCTTCGATGTCCACCACACCAGATCCAATAGAGATATAAAGGAAATTGCTGTTCCATTGGAACGATGGGATGATCAATCTTATCAAACACACCGATGTATAATCATTACAGAAAAATGTTTCATTAGTCATTTGTATCGATTAATGTTGTTAAGCCAAGATTGTGAGACAGCAATTTTCACACCGCGGAAAGATAAGCTAGTATTATGTTTTAGAACCGCCGATAAAACAGAGATCAGTTATGTCACTTTATTATTAACAGGAACAAAAAGAATGACAGCTAACAGATAAAACAATATTGAATGTTATTTCAATATAAGGCTGTGTTTCGTAATACGATGTCATGGATATTTTACAGATTTATGATTTCTTGCACACTGACATACAATGGTATTTACTTTAAACTTTAGAACATCTCTAGGCTTGTTTTAGGGTGTGCCTAGGCTAAGGTGCAGCTAGGTATGGGAAAACCCAAGGTCAGGTTCTCTTCAGCCTAGGAGTCTCTGGATCCGGGCTGCACACTTCACACTGTGCACGCACCGAATTCCCGACTTGGAACATTGCATTTAACTTCTGCTTACTTCCAACATCTTCTTCCCAGTTCCCAATACATATCACATTCCATTCCAGGTGGTTCCGCCCAGATCAGGCCCACTAACTGGGTGGTCCACCCCTAGTTATGCGGGGACTGCCAAGGGACTGCCATCTAGAGGCCGCCATCCTCTCAGTAATATCCTTTTTTTTTTTTGTTACTTTGCATGCTCCATAACTCAAATAAGGGTGATGCTGTGATACAGCCCTAGACAAAGCATCATCAGGACAGAGCACCCAGATGCAGGACTGTCCCAACAAATCTGGGAGAGTTGTCAGCTATGCATCTGTACAATAGCACACAAATCCAGATTAATCCTCCCCCCTTTAACTACTAGACTTTGGCAGTATTGCTACTTTCAATATGCTGGTAGGTTAATTGACCCTAGTATGTGTGCATATGATAGGGACCTTCTTAGGTTGTAAGCTCCGGGGGACAGGGACTGTATTGAGTGAATGGTGTGTAAAGTCCTGCATAAACTGATGTTGCTACATAAATACATAAAAATCTACTCTGGTAACATAACTCAATGTAATTGTAGAAAAACAACCACCTCTGTGGTGAATAGTGCTCCTGGCTTCAATGCACCTGAAGGAGAACTATGAGGTGAGTGATATACTCCCATCCTCATAGTTAGAGCCGACCTGTGACAATTAAACTGTGACAGGTCGGCTCTATAGATCGGGAAGTGAGCGAACACATACCGTCGCTCGCTCACTTTCCGATCATTTTCCTGCAGGGAGCAGTGACTGCCAGTCACGGCTCCCCGCAGGGATTCTACCCTCCCCTCTCCGCTCCTCCGACACTGATAGGAGCAACGTACAGGGAAGGGGGCAGCACACCTGGCTCTGCCTCTAGATAGGCAGAGCCCGCTGTCTAGATAGGCAAAGCCAGCTGGTGGTTCTCAACAGTATTGTCAGGATCCCTCCCGGCTGCAGCGATCTCGCTATATACTGAGCTTTGGGCCACAGGAGGGTGTTACAATATATCCTCCCACGACCGTAAAGAGAAAAATGGGATAAAAAGTTTACCCCATAGTTCTCTTTTAAGCAGACAGATGTTGTATGGTGGCTTGTGCTTTAGTCTACTGACATACAATGCAGTGCTGACCCGCACTACATATGCCCAATACCTCTATGTACCCTACAGGTGAATGCGGGCTGTTATCCACACTTCAGTAGGGATGTCAGAACATCTGACTTCAAAATAACTTAAGGGGCTGATTTATAAATCTTCCACCCAGTATATAGCTGGACGAATGCCGTTTGCACGGCACTACTGCCATTAGATGGTGCCATCTAGTGGCAGTAGTGCCGTGCAAACGGCATTCGTCCAGCTATATACTGGGTGGAAGATTTATAAATCAGCCCCTATGTAGATATTGGTCTATTCCTTTTCAGCTCACATTCCGAGAGCAAAGCATAAGCCGGGTGCAGGAGCACAACATAAATGATGGCAAAGGTGTAATCTTGTACGCGGATCTGCTGAGAAAAATAACGGGCATCAGCCACTCTACTTTTGGCTGACAGGGAGGAACTGATAATAAAAAGCAGCTCTGACAGTGCGATAACCTCATTTTTGTACATGACTAAACTTTAAGCCCGGGGGATCGGCAAGATGTATTTACTAGAGTCACTGCTGCACTAAATGCAGGATTTGGGGCTTGGGATACAAACTATATTTTGGAATAGCTACAGCTGGGAAGCGCCATAACTTTGTGTGATGGGATACCATAGGAAAAACATTAAGGGCTCCCTATGTCTCCCTAATCTCCATTTGAAAGGCATTTCCCATTGGGATAGAGATTTGTAGTTGTTTTTGACATGAAAAGTTTGGCCATGTCTGTATTTAGAGCAGCAAACAGCCTAAGGTGACAACACTGATCCTTCATAGATATGGTACAGTGAGTGAGTGTTGTCACCCTAGGACAAGGGACATATTACTGGTAGAATCACCAGATGGAAAAGCAAAATAGGCAAAAAAAAGAGAAAAACGAATGCAACCACTGTATCTAAGGACTGGTAAGGTGCACTATATCAATTTTTGTTTCTGGGTTTAAATACATTTTATTTTGGTCACTAAATAGTATCACTCAAAGAAGAACTCCGGGTTTTAGCAAAATGAACCCTTGCAGTGGAGCTACTCCCACACTGCAAGGGTTAGTGCTTGTTTTTCTCTAGGGGCTCAAATAACGTCCCACCCGGCTGCTAGACAGTCCCTGCAGCCTCTTCTTCCCCGGGCTTCGGTGGTCTAAGGACATGTGACATCATCATGACTAATATAGACCATTCAGCTGGATTAGACGTGAGGGACATACCACAGCCAGAGTGGAGGGACAAAGAGGTGAGTGGTCACTGCCGCAGGACTGAGGATCGGGTGAGTATTTGTTTTTTATTTGAGCCCCTAAAGAAAAACGGACACTTAACCCTTACCGTGCGGGTGTAGCCCCACTGCAAGGGTTCATTTTTCTAAAACCTGGAGTTCTTCTTTAAAGCTGAACTCCAGGATATTCCCTTGCAGTGGAGCCCCTTTGCAGTGCAAGGGTTAATGCTCCTTTAGGCTAGAAGTAGAGGATTAAGCTGAAGTACCTTATTCTTAGCTCCCCCAGCAGCCATCGCTCTTGTTCTCTCAGATGCTCCGGAATGAGGGTGGGCCCTTGCAGTCTTCATGTAGAATGTAGGACTGTTAACCTGCATTGTACGTGATGGTGTCAGAAAGCCTGTGACCAGCGGAGCGGCGAAGGGAAGTGGACGCAGGAGACCAGTCACCTAGCATTTTTCTTTTGCTTCTTAGTGGGGCTTTAAAGCTAAACTCGAGGCAGATATACATTTTTATTTATTACAGGTATTTATGTAGTGCCGACAATTTGCACAGCGCTTTACATATTGCACATTTACATCAGTCCCTGCCCTCAAGGAGCTCACAGTCTAAGTTCTCTGCTCTGCTCCATGTAAACACTGAGAAGGGAGAGCTGCACTCGCGGCCTTCCCCTCTCAGCTGTCACAGGTGATCCAGCACAGTGCTGTGCTAGAACTCCTGTATTGGAAAGGTCAGGTTCTATAAAGAGAACCTGTCACCTCCAAATGCTATCACGCAGGGGATTGTAAGCTCCTGTGTGATAGAAATAAACTTAAGTAAAAAAATTAAAATTTGATAAAAAAAAAGGATTAAAAAAATAAATAAATAATAATTTAAAAAAATAAATAAAAAGGTGATTAAAAAGTGAAACATAATAAGAAAAAAATTAT
>NW_017306448.1:3790603-3807338 GCF_000935625.1 Nanorana parkeri | reverse complement strand
AGGAGGGACATTTTATTTTTATTTATCTTATCATCTTTTACTTTTTTTATTTTATATAATATTTTTATCTTATTATTGAGGAACCTGGCTTTGGGGCAGCAGGGAGAACAAATCTGGCCTGGTGTGCTGCTTCTCCTTCCACTGTCCAGTTACAGACTGGGCTCAGAGGGAGTGGATACACATCTAGTGGCAGAAGAAAGTACTCTGTGGGAGTCCCTGGAATGAAGGTAAATACTACAGAAAAAGCCAACTTTCTTATTTGATGGCTATTCATTATTATTTTATTATTTTTGGCTGGAGTTCTGCTTTAAGATGTTCAGAATAAACGATTTTCATAGCAACTGTATAGAGAATCTCAAACTTTAAGTACATTAATTTCATCCAAATGTATTTAGAAACTGCAATGTCTAGCTGCGTAAATCACTGTGTAGGTGGACAGCTCGGGGCCCCATAGCAGTCACATGATCTGCTATGGCTAAAGTTATGCCCTTGAAGCTGAGAAACCCCCCGGGCGCTCACAGCAGCCCAAAGATAGACTCAGCAGACAGCCAGGCAAAGTGTGGCACAGATGGGCATTATTGACCTGGCGGCTAATAATATTTCACTTTGTAGTGATAGTTCCTCTTTAAACTTTGGAATTTAATGATGTTGTACGTCTGGCATAAAATTCTTCACGTCAGTGTTTTCTGTTTATTATCTCTGTTCTCCTCAATAAATCTCTGCCAAGGATGAGCTTGCATCTTGCAGTAAATAGACTGCGCTCTGTGAAATGTCTAACTAATCTGCCATTGATTAATGCTGATCGCAGGAGGAAGATGGTCACATTGCATTACAGTTTGCTAGAACATATTGATTTCCACATGTCTAAAACCAACATATGGATAGAGTATGGCTAGAAGCAGGGCAGCATTTCCTCAAAGTGGCTGCACAACCACGTTGAATTGGTCTCTGCAGACTTTATATTAGGTGTTTATGTGTGACTAGACTTTCTTATTCTTCGTAGGACATTTCACAATTTTTTTAATATCAATTAGGGATCCTATCATGATGGAAACTTACCTCCTCCTACGTGTGAATACTCCCTCATTGGGCAAAAAGCTGTAGAATCCCATTAGAAAGCAAATAAGCAGCAAATGAGTAACACACTGTTGGTTTGGCCAGTAAGGTAACGTTGTCGTAGGAGTGTCCTCTCTTCTTTCTTTATGATCCTGTGGCTGGCAATGTCCCAACAGGCTCACCATCGCTGGTGTGACATGGCCCATACCCTTTCTGGATATACATGAAAGAGATATCCTGTAAGATAGAAATTGTAAGCATGCAATCTCTCTGAAAGTCATTTGTCCTACTAATGCGTAAAGCTTCTGAAGTGTCTTCTATTGTCTTAGGGAAGAAGTAGACCATTGCAACGGTATAGAGCACTCTCTGCCTCTTGCTGTGACAAGTGCAACCTGAAAGTGGGCTAAGATCTACATCTCATCCACTGTAGAAATGTCCTCCTGGATTCTTTACTGAGATCACCAAAACAGTCAGTGACCCGTGTGCACTTACATACCGCTGCTTAGAGGGTTCCATAAACAAGACCACTCACGGTCTCCTATGTGTGTTCCTCCTCTTGTTCAGTGGATGTGGCGCTTTGGTGCTTGCCAGATAGTAATCTATGTGTGGTCGTGCTAAGTATATGCATATATTCTACTCAAAAATTGAGTGTAATTGAATATATTATGATATATAAACCAGTGTTGTAGGTTGTTGTGATTTTTATTATGTGTCATTTACCTTTTAAATAGGGATGCACCGATACCAAGTACAGTACAAGTACATATACCGATACTTTTCGCGCATTGGGCCAGAATGAATAGCCGAGCGTCGTTCGGCTCACTTCGCTTCAGCTGGGTTATTCACTCGGCTGTCTTCAGCAGCTTTGTGAATAACCCCCATAGTATTTTTCTTAGTGAATGGGGACAATTCTCAATGAATGATGAGTGGTGACATTATGGAGAATGCCTAGTATTGACTGAGAAAAAAAATAGCCGTTTGCTGAATGGCCACTGTGCCAAGTTTGTGATTTGCTGTGTTTTAACAGCGGCGAAGTCTCTCAGCACAGCGGCTGTTCCTGCACCCATGGCTACCACAGTGTTTTACAGAGTCCCTGTGGGATTATATATATATATACCCTGTTTGCCCCAAAATAAGACCTACCACAAAAATAAGACCTAGTTGTGACCATTCCCAGGGCCGGTGGTGGCATAAGGGGGAACTTGAAGAGCCGTGGGAGAGAATCAGCGGTGCCAACGAAGCCAGCGCTAGAGGAAGCAAGGCGGCAGCGGAGGGAGCAGAGCCTGATAAGCCGATGCTTCCTCTATAGCGCCGGCTCCTGCCACAGGCGGACTGATACCAAATGCACTCTGCATGTGAGGAATCGATAGTGAAAGTGTGCTTCATTCATTCTGGTTACCAAATTGCTCTTGGAAAGTTACGGTGCCCCTGATTGCCCTGATCACCATATTTTTGTACATTAACACATGTAGACTTTTCTACATGAAGAAGTGGGGATTGTTGTACATTAAAAAAAAAAAAAAAAGACCTACCCTGCAAATAAGACCTACTGTGTTTTTTTGAGACCAAAAAAATATAAGACAGTGTCTTATTTTCGGGGAAACACGGTATATATCTGTGCTGAACCAATGTCAGTATTTATAAATCTTTATAGCGGGAGTTCAGCTCTAAGGCTTTGTCTTTGTTCTATGGAGAAATAAAAGCGAAATTTTTGGCTGGCTCTTGTATATTGTGAGTTGCAGTACTTGATGAATTAACAGAAATAACAGTATTATATACACTTTTTTTTACCTGGCAGTTGGGGGGGGAGGGGGTACCTTGCAGGTGTTTAAAATGCGTGCCAAGTGCCCCATTGTGGCATCTGTGTGAACTTGGCTTAATACACCAGCACGCTCATTTGACATCATGCCAGTGGAATAAATTGTAACAATTATAACAACTGTTACATTTTAAACACAGCAGTTTCCATTTATAGGGTATGAAAACCCTAACAATGAACTTCTCTGATTTGCTCCCTTTTGGTCTGTTAAATAGTTCATTGAAAGTGTTTTGTTGTAGCTATTTGATAAGTGTAAATAAATACCTGTTGATCTTGTCAGAAATTGTGTGAGCTGATAACATCCTGTGCTGTCTGTCTGTGTTGACTGTGATGAGCTACATTATCCTCAGTCATCTCTGAGGTCTACAGAACCAATGTTCATCTATGCTATGTAGAAAAAGAGAGGAGCAGAGTCCTGTAGTCCTTTGCTGTCTTGTTGTTCTGATACAGTTGGGTGGGCGAGCATTGTCACCCTAGGACTAGAAGTGTATTACTGGCAGGATCAACCATTGACTATGTGGGAAAAAAAGCCTGAAAAAAGAAATGAATGCCGCCACCACATCTAAGGACTGGTAATTGTCAATATATAAAATTTTTGTTTTTGGGTTTAGATACTCTTTAAAGAAACATGTGCTGAGAGAGCTAGTGGGCTGGCTTTCATGCTGATCCTTTGGCTTCATTGTCTTTTGAGTCACTAGTTTTTGAGTCACTAACACTGACCTAGAACGCAGTCCAGGAGGGCTGATACTTGTTGCATACTTATTTTGGGTCCGGGTCATTCAAACAAACATGCTAAAAATATGATTTCCTTTTTTGAGAAAGTCAGCAATGGAAGCCTCAGTATTTCTCTCCCTAGGAGAGGTGTCATCATTTGCCACTGACAGCCTGATGCTACATATACAATTCTTCCATTTGGTAGATGCGATTACATGCGGACTGCCACTGAGAGTTGCGGCTGCTGTCACCCTGTCACTTACTTGAATAGGTATAGCGGCTGCATCTGAACAGGGACACCTGGGATTCCTGCCGCAGGAATCCATAAGATCCTGTCTCATGTGAATGAGGCCTTAAAACTTCTGACAATGTGTTTTTTTGCTCTCTGTGCCTTCCTGCCCAGGTGACAACTGCACCAATTTGTTTAGTTTTTTTTGTATGGCTATTGCATCTGATAGTAATTTTAACTCTTCCCTACCTTATTCAAAGCAATAAATAAATAAATGGCAAAGATTATGCATTAACCCTTTTGCTGTTGCTGCCATATAGCATACCGTGGCCACAACTGGGCCCTGTAAGCAGACTACATGTGCAAAGCCAACTTTACAACTGCCCAATCAGTACTTCGGGTTGTCAAAGTTGCTGCTTCCCCCCACCCAATTTTCTGGGACCAGCTTGGTGAGTGTAAGCTTTTGGAGGGCAAGGAGACCAGAAAACATATGTTTGTTGATCTCCCCTACATTGAATGAAGTGACACGTCACCCCCAGTTTTTGAGCTATCATTTGGCTGAAGATGAAGTTGATCAACCATGATATGTGTGCAGCACTTATATGTAATCTTCAGGCCTAAAATGTTCATTTTTTACGAAAATACAGATGGCACATTCTTTGGCCATGCAGGGCAAATCAACAAGTACATGTAAATTCCCCCTGTCCATCACTATACGTACCTTCTTTTCGCTGTCCTGCCATTTCTGTTTCCCACCAAGGGTAAGAGAAATATTTGGTGCTCTTGGTTTGGGAAGCATATGACTTTTGTTCCTCCCAACATACCTTGTGACAAATAGGGACACTTTTTAGCTCAAAGTGTGTACGCAAAAGACGACCCCCTGCCACAACCTCGGTTACGTGTGCCACAAAAAATTATATGCAAAAAATGATTAGTTAGACCAGCCTCTCTCAGCCAGGGTGTCGTAGCACCCTGGAGTGCCTTCAGGCTTCCCCAGGGGTGCCTCAATCCTTTTACCAGAACCATGGAAATGAATGATGCTAATCCATGGAGGGTGGGATCCATTCAGTTTTCCTCCATCCAGGCCTGCACCTCATCCCACCCTCTGCCATGCTCCCACATGCGCAGCTCCTGATATAAAAGGGGGTTCTAGTGTGAAGGGTGTGTCCTGATGTAAAGAGGCCTCTTGATGTAAAAAAGGGGAATGTTAAAGAGGGGCTCCTGTTTTGAGGAGGGACTCTAATGTGCAGACGGAGCCCCCATTTTTTTTCCTTTTTGCATTTCCCTACAAATCTATACCAGACCCCTATCTGGGATAAGAGTCTGGTATGGATTTTTGCATTTTTTCATTTTAGACTTTTTAGATTTTAGATTTTTAGATTTTGCATACAGTATTGAGCCTGCTTCTCAGGAAGCCGTGCGTCGGGTAATGATTGGCTGGGAAGTTGGCTTCTCAGTCAATCAGCATCGAACCGGCCTGACATGCTGCCTGGCTTCCTGATTGCCGGGAAGCCAGCTCCATGCTACCGAAAGTACCGGTATCAGTATTCGGTATTGGCGGGTACCGATATATAATTATAGATACCCTTACTCGATACTGAAAAACCGGTGTCAGTGCATCCCTAGTTTAAAGGGTACCATGACTGGAAAAAATTGAGAAACGCTGGGTTTACCATTGCTTTGCCAGAACCTATAGGAACATAGTCAAATGCAGCAGTGCAATGCTCTCTGACATCAGCTTTACTGTAGATAACACGATAAACTGTTGAGGAGCGCCAATAGACTTCTCATTTCCACAAGCAATATTGTCTTCCCAGGTACCAGCCAGGAGTGATAATCCTCAATTTCCCTCTTTCAATATGTTGGGTGTGAATGAGAGGTAATTAGAGGTGATTAGTCATCCTCAGCCGTGCCAAGAATCATCATTAGTTCGCCTGCACTTCATACGGCATTTCTCTGCAGCACAGACGATGACTTTAGAAGTCTTCCATATCTTCTTTACAAGCTGAAACAAAACAGAAGTTTTCACGTTGAACAAGGCAAATTGCTTAATTGCCTTTAATACGCTGTAGCAAAACAGCTCTTCACAGATATTGCCTGATGTTAAACTGTCACTTAGAAAGCTGTTGTTACCTTCCCCGGGAATACACACTTACATTTTTATTCACGGAGATCGGTTTATAAATAGCAGGCTTACCGATGACGCTGTCAACTGATGCTGCTCACACTTTATATCTTGTCCTCAGGACTTTGCGCTTTCTGCTGCCTTTGTCACAAAAAAGTGTATTTGGTTTATGTGAGACTACTAAATGGTTAGAAATGTGGCCTTGCAGCTCGGGGAAGGCAACCTTGCCCCTCCAGCTGTTCTGGAACTACAAGTCCCATGGGACATTGCAAGAATCAGACAGCCACACACATGACTCACAAATGTATGAGGAGATTTGTAGTTTTGTCATAGCTGGATTCATACATTTCTCACCAAGATTCACCCATTTTTCCAGTTGAAGGCAATTAGGAGAATGCATAAATCCCGCAGTGAAAGTTTTTAGTGAAAACATTTATAAATAGACTCCTATAGAAGGCCCATGGCAGGGCTTAAAGGGTTGGTTTACCTGTAATGTTTTCTTTTTTAAATCCATTAAAGGCATAGTTTACTTTTCTGACTATGTTCCATTTACATTTAGGGTGTAACATGAAACATGGTCATATCGCGACAACCCCCCCCCCCCCCGACACACCCCCCCCCCCCTCCCTCCCTATTTACCTGAATTGTGGGGTTATTTTTCCTGTTGGCTGGTGTTCATTTTTTAGTTGGCGCAGCTTTACATGGCTCCACCTATCTTTAACAGGATCTGTGAATGGAAAAACTACTAGTCCCATACAGGCCCCTAGACCTTTCGCCTCCTTTGGTGGTAGTGGTGGTGGCGGGGTAGGACGGGCTAGCTCTGTCCGGCATTCCACCTAGCTCACGCATGTCATTGGTTGCCAGGAGCTGGGCACGACGCCAGCCAGAGCGTCATAGGTCGCTAAGAGCTCTTACCAACCTAGGACGCTCTGGCCAGAAAGGGGGCAGCAGGTGTGCCCCCCCATGTGACCCAAATGGATGCCGCCTGAGACAACTGCCTCAGGCTGCCTAATTAAAAGGGACAGCCCTGGTCCCATCAGCCACTGTGGCAGAAAGACTTGTACTTCTCAGTGGCATACAAGTGCAGGTATATCACCCCACTTGCAGACTATTCATTCTTCCTTAATGAATCTCCATACCGAGGTACAGACATGGATGGGAGGAAGCGCCTGCAGGAGATAGAGCATTGCACCCACGATCTACTGATCCTGGTTGCAATGCTTTACTCGCTGCAAGACAAAAAAAATAATAAATGGACATTTTTTCTTTTATGAACATCTGTGTGCAGTATTATTATGTTTTTTCTAAAGGGTGGAATTTAATTAGAGCTTACAATGCAAATTAAAAAACTACACGGTAGGACAAACCGGACGTTGGATGCCCAGCCTCATTTCCTCATGAACGAGCACTCAGCTAGGACTGCGCATGTGTAGTATGCCAAGCTGAGTTCTCCTAGCTGAATGCTTGTTTGTGAGAAGCTGGGGGCCGGGTGACTAACTGTCGGTTCATCCTGCCATGTGGCAGGACAGAGAGGGGATACCACAGGAGCAATTTTAATAAATGTGAGCATCATTTTCCAGTATTTTAATATTCATTGTATGCTGTAATGTCAATGGATTAAAAACAAACAAAAAAAACCCGAACCCTTTAAAATGATTTTGCAAGTACGGTTATCCTTGAAACAACAATATGAAACACCCCCAATGATGATCTGAATATTGTACAGGAAATGGGAATATATTATACAGACTAATGCTGTGCAGTGGGAGTGACACTATTAAGGGAATAGATGTAGGTCCCCTCTTGGGATACATAATGGTCTGGATGTCACCTTCACACTGGTCTGTAATGAATTTAAAGTCCACTGGTTAGTGCTTGTTTTCCTAACATTTTCATAAGAAATATTCCTCTATCTTTCTTCAGAATCTAAGCACTTTATGTGAGTAGAAACATAAAAAATGGTTTTATCACAACTTAGGTGTTTCGTTGTAATTTTCTGAAGGAATTCTAATGTAGCAGTTTATGAAGCATAATGTTCACCTTAAAGAGATGATAAGAAGTTCCTGTTCTTAAAAAGGAAAAGCAATAATCTTTCAAATGTCTTGAATGATCACCACTGACTGTCCTCTAGATGGAGAATTTGCATAGGTAGGGGAATATAGGTAGCTTGATTCCCCCGTATTCCCCTAGTGCTGCTCTTAGCTTATGGAGTGGACTGGTGGTAAACTGGGAATCTATTTTTTTTAATTGCTTATGGATTCTATAACATTTGTGCAAGAAGTGGGACAGTTACAATGTATGTACAATGTCATCCATAGACTAAAATGCAAAAAAAACAAACAGTTAAACATTGACAGTCTTGAGTTACTTGGTACCCATACATCCAGGACAGAATACAATATAAAAAAGGGCAGTTATAATAAATTTCTACTGCAAGTGGTCTTGCATAAAGTGTTATCAACTGGGTTAAAGGGTGAGGGTAGACCTGCACCACATATCCCCAATGTTCTGATTTATAAGGGGGCAATTCCTGTTATTGTAGATGACCTTCACATAAGGAAGAATTTAGCCAGTTAACCACTGGGCAATGGTGGGTTCAGACCAATTCACCCACTTAATGTTTATCACTTTATGGGCCATCAATAGAGTTTCCTTCAGGAATATCTTAGTATAGTACGTCCATATCTTTTCATCTACCATACTGAAACTGCAAATCTCAGGAGTACAAGGGATGGGTAGTTAGAGTATTGTGTGTTGTTGTAGTAAGTCAACACATTAGTTTCCAAAAATCAGAAATGACCAATTCCATAGTAGCTGCTGGTAAGTCAATTTTAATGGCAACAGCAAGGAGAACCAATGCTCCCAATTTATCTGAATTGAATTTATTATTGGTAAATGTAGGCATGTACAATCAGTTCACCCTGGACATTTAGAACACTAAGCCTATCATCCTTAGACCCTTGTAGGTATAAACTTTTACTAACATTCTCCAGCCCAGATAATGATCTAGTTGTTCAGTCAAATTTCAGGCAACATGTGAAATTAATGAAGGCGTTAATAATGCTAATAAGCATTCTATACTTTATGCATATGCAACTCTATCCAGCAAACACTTTAAGTGAGTTAAAGGTTTTAGGAGTCAGTTGGACTTTCCTGACTTTCTTGTGGTTGCGTGGCCAGTTTTATTGAAAATAATAGCAAATGGAGTATTGGTAAGCCCTGGATGCTTTAATAGCCCATACTTTTCACAGTGTTAAATCTTGGTGTGTCTGTTCATACACTGGAAACCCCCTAGCAGGACCAATCGGAATAGCTCCATGAAGCCTCCAGGAACAAATAAAACTAACTAGAGCCTCCTCTGTATGGTGGACATGTAATTCACTCTCCTTCTTGATTACACCAGTGCTTGGTCATGGAACACTCATGTTCCCAGTGCTGCCACATGGGGAGGAGGGGGCAGAGATCCTTCAGCTCTGTGTAGCTCTTAGGTCACGATTTGGATTTGCATGTTTAAAGCACAGATGGTGTTTACGTACAGTAATTTAAAGTTACATACGGCGCAATGAGTGGTATGAGGATTCATGGTAAACCATTCCCTATACTCTGTAGGACAATGTATTTTAGCTTCTGTGATTTTATTTTCCATTTTCTCTTTTATAAGGAATAAGTGGATAAAAGTTCTTCTCTAAGAAGTCATTGAGAACTTATGACACACGAGGGAGTTAAGACTGGCTCACTGTTTGTATTTTATCAAATATTTGTTCAGCCGCAGTGAAGCTGTCAGGACTTGATAACAGTGTATAGCCCTTGATAAATGTTCCCCTTGTGATGCAGGAGGTTAATAATCCATACTCAGTTTCTTAAGGACGGCAGTGCGTTGATTGTGATGCATTCTGCAGGCTCATTAGTGGTGCAAGGAAGCTTGACTTTGATTTTAATTTTAGATTTTTTTAGAAACTTAAATAGTTCTTTGCTTTTCATTTTCTTTTAATTTTGGTTTAGTAATAGTGTTTTATTTTAAGAAGACTGTTAGAGTTCAGTAATGCATAGGTTTAATAATTTATTTAAAGCCCAATTACATTGTGTCACCTACAGTATGTAATGATTTCTAACTGGTTTTTTTTTGCTTGCAAATGGCGTAGAGTATGTGCTTCCTGTCCTCCCATTTGAGCATTTCAGTGCTGTGTGCTGGTATAGATGAGTAATGGCCACACCCCCTCATTACAGACTTGTAGTGCTGGGCGTGTCTGACCAGTTCTGCTAGATTATGAAGTGTACTGGACAGTGCAGTTAAATTCTGGTTCCCCTTTGGAATGCACCACCTCCTAGAAGAAACACTTGAGGGTTTTATTACAATGTTTTAGTGTATATCTATTTTTAATACTTTAAGTGGGTTTTAAAAGCAAGCAAAAGTTTGTCTCTCACAGCACCAAGAAAGAAACTCCAGGGAAATCTTTCTATAACTCTTGCAGTGGGGCTACCCCCTCACTTCAAGGGTTAAGTGCTTCTTTTGGTCTAGGGAGAAAAATAACAAAGTTATACTCACCCGATCCTTGAAGCCGGCTGTGACAGCGCTCCCTGAAGCTAGTTTCCCACTCCACTACAGTGATGATATGTTCCTCAGCATCCTCGTGTCCTATACAGTGTGTATAGAACATGATGATGCATGGACCTTAGAGAGCTGCAGCGGAGGGGGTTCTCCAGGTACTGATCTAAGGGCAAGCTGGCTCCGAGGATCAGGTGAGTAAAACTTTTTTCCCTCCCGAGACCAAAACAAGCACTTAACCGTTGGAGTGCGGGGGTAGCCCCACTGCAAGGGTTATTAAAACTTTTCTCTGGAGTTCTTCTGTAAGTCCAGTTATAAATATATAATGTATTACCACATAATTTAAAAAAAAACATTCAACTTCTTCTATACTGTGTCCTTAGGTATCTAACTACCTGGCACATTTGCAAAAAAAGTTTACAATTTTCTTTAAAAAAAGTGGCTTGCTAATTCTCACCGTCTACACCACATGTTTTTACCCAATTTGTCCATTCTTGGTTATGGGTTTTTTTTTTTTTTTTTACAAGCTTTTAAGGGTCAACTGGGATTGTATGGCAATGCTAAAGAGTCTAGAAGAGCTAAGGAGTGTTATTATGTGTTTAGATGAAGCACTGAGATCTTGAGGAATGCTGAATTAAGTTTTACTTGCTTAGAATAAGGTAACATGTATGTATAGAGCACTTTACAGGAAATATATATATATATGAAAACTTCCTGTGTATCATAGATACGCATTCATATAGAGGGTAACATTGCACTAGAGTAGCCATCTACAGCTCAAAAAGACATATTACATGTCAGTAATACTATTATATCAGTGCAAATCAGCATATGCTGTTGCATTTCCAACAAGGAGGGCATTTATAAAGTAGTGGTAGGGCTCCCCATTGTCATACAACTTTAAAAAAAAAACAAGAATAAAATGCACATTTGCAAAACATAGCGATGTGGACCTTTAAGCCTCATTGAGGCTTCATTCACACTTGCCACTTGTGTTTTTATGCAGAGATCCGTCTACAAAATCTGTCAGGCTAGATGCTTTTTTTATGCTTCTTGATACTTAAAATGACACATGTTTACGTGCGCTTCCATTGGAAATCATTATATGCATATACATGTGTTTTGAAAACCATTTTGAACAGATATAAACACATCTAAATTGCACCTAGTGGGAATGTAGCCTAAGTCTACAAGTAAAATCACTTAACTTATAACATCTATCCAAATTTCATCCAGGAACGACTTTTTGCTTTTGCATACAGTGAGGAATGACTAGGACTTCTTTTACTGCTGTCTGTGTCCCCGTGGGGAAGCATTTCCTCTTATTTACAGAAAATACCTCCAACATAGACAGCAATAACAAAAAAATATTTTTTAGAGTAGCTTAGGAAAAATCTATGACCTCTGCCAGATCCCCCTGGGAAAATTCCCTTTACTTCCTGTGCCAGTGACTGCTAATGTGTTGGCCATGCGGTCTTAAGCTGAGATAGCGTAACTAACGTCACAAAATTGGTCCTGTGAACATCCATTCACAAAGGGAAGTTTCTGTATTTTCTTCTGTCATCACATTATTCATAATATGTTTAATTAAGTCTTGTCATTCCATTACTGACCTGAAGCTTGTTCTATCTGCATGCTGCCCTTTGTTATCTTAATCGGATGGGCCCCCTTTTATTCTTGGGGCACCTTTGCAGTAGCACAGGACGCATAGACAGTACTGTATGTTCACTCTTGTATAAGGATACAGAATAAGGATGGGTTTGTATGGTATAGCATGTTGCATGTATATAATAACAGTAATCCTGCTGCTAAAAGACAGTGATCGATTCTGAAACTATTTTCAGCCCAGCTGCTGTGAAGCAGCTCCAACGCTTGAGTTGGTGCCAGCTTTCTAAAGAAGAGCATACAGTTTGCCCTGGGCTCTGTCAAGTCAATGTATTTCTTGACAAGCACTTTTCTGGTTCGGAGGTTGTCTGTGGCTGTCTGCGATTTACTGACGGGAGCACCAGTGACACATAGAACTGTCAAGGCCCGAAACCTCACACCTACTTTTTCCTTGCTAAACTGCTTTGTGAACTAATAGGAGAAGACAAGAACAGTGACGGTACTCTGTCTGTAATGACTTGTCCACAGAAAAAAACTCTAAAAATTGAATGCAAAAACATAATCATGTTGCAATAACAACAATCAGAAAAATAAGTAAAGCATGGTTGCTGATACATATTACTGCCTTGGGGTCTGCAGCACTGTACCACCCTGTCATTGGTGATTCACTATATTCAAAGATAAAATAACTGTTTATGCATTTTAAGTGCATGTAAAGAAGAGCTCCAGGCAACATGCTAAATACACAGATGGCATACACATTTTGGAGCTGATTTTCCTGCCACTTTATCCAATCTTGGGATTTACACAGCCTTGGAGACAGCACAGTCAGGTCAGAGATCTGACATTTCTTTACGGCAGATAAGAAATACAGGTCACCTCCCTGCCCCCAGCCTGTAATTGGACAATAAAGGAGCAGCAGCAGACTGATGCAGTCATCTTCCTCCACTCTTTCATGATGTTTTTTGTCAGCACATGTGTATGCAGCAGAACCTGATTGACCTTACCTTTCCTAGTCTGGAGGCACATATCAAGAAAAACTCAGGTACTTACATTAGCTGCATTTAAGAGTAAATGTAATTTTTTTGAATGCAATGCATAACTGCATTAAATGGTATTCTTTATATCAGCCTGAAGCTCAGCTTTAGTATATATTTACATACTGTAACAAGGACACTCCACTGTAGTCCAGGTAAGTCAAGGAAAACACAGTTTATTGAAAGGGCAAACACAAAATAGCTTGAAACAGCAACATAAGACAGTCTTTTAGCTTCGCTCGGTAGCTTTCCACAGCTTCAAGACACTCACGCTTGCTCACCCCTCGTGAGCCCTCACTCTGCTCTCTTAGTAGTCTGTCCGACAGGTCCCTGGGGTCACCGACCTTCCTGACCTCTCCCAGCCACCCCTGGCTGTTCCGTGTGCGTCCATCACGCACCCGAGTTTGTCTGTGTGCTCCCTGCACGCACACACACACAACTCCAACACTCTCCTGAGCACTGGGCTGGCTTCCTGATAAGGCTGCTCTCAGCCACCTGATTAGCCCAGGCTGGTCAATGGCAACACCTGGCCCCAGGACTGGAGATCTCATCCCACCCAGAGCTCTACGAAATCTCCAGAGCTCCAGATCCCAGCTACAAATAGGAAAACCTGGACAGACCTGAAAAGCCAGGTTCTTCCTTATAACGTGTTTCACATTCTGGACCCTCTCAGCCCCTCTGGCTGAGAGTCCTGGGTGCCAAAGTCGCCATCCTACACCGTGGCATTGGCTTACACTGGCACAATACACATATTCACTAAGGGGTCTATTTATAAACAATTCGCGGAGCTACTCTCCCTGCAAATGTCTGTGAACTTTTGTTCTGTGAAAATACAAGCAAAACAAAGGGTTAGTGTATTTTCTTTTCAGGTTGAATGTAATGTATTACTGCATTGTGGCCGATAGATGGAGCTTAGGGGAATAGTAAATAAGTATTTGCTATGCTTCTTTGCTCCATTATATTGATCAAATATGGCCATTTGGTTATATAAGGTTGGGGATGTTAACCAAATATGGCCAAGTGGCCATATAAAGTCAATTATATTAAACAAATATGACCATGTGGCCATATAAAGTCAATGATATTGATTAAATATGGCCATCTAGCCATATAAAGTCAGTGATGTCACCAGCATTCTGCTCCATTGTTTCATGTGCGGCTGAGGTGTGGGGAATGCCCCGGCCACAGTTGATTGGACATACACTGATGCGTGAGTTCTGTGTTTAGGTTTGCACCGAACTAACGCTCATCCCTATTTGCCACTTGTTGACAACAGTGCATTGACACATCCCAGTTGTTACATTATGCCCCCCTAGGTCTGATATAACTCAATAGTGGAGTAAATGTCTGTATATTATACCAGCAGCACACATACTGGCAGTGTAAAATATCACATAGTATTATATTTGGAGAGTAGTGATGTGGATTGTAAATATGAGGAACAGTAATTCAATCAAACATGCACACTAGCTATGTACATACAAACATGTTTTTTCTTATATAGAAGGTGATTGATATTTGATAAACAACGTTGATTGATGTATCAATGGAAGATCAGAGCTTAGCCCTTACATTTGTGTATTGTGAAATCAAATAATGCTCCATGAGACGGGCCCACACCCCTCCTTGACATATGACATTTTAATGGCAATTACCCAACAAGCCCAGTGACATCATTAACCTGACTCACAGCCAGACACATCTGGATCGTGGTTGGAGGTTCTTTCAAGTAAAGAAGTAACAAAGAAAAATAACATTTGTTGAAGTGCAAAGCAATTGAACCATTAGAGAATAACAAACAGAGGTAAATGAAAGTTTTACGTGACCAAAGTCTTGTTTCATGTATGCATTGGGGTTGATTTACTCACTTGCTTACTAAATGAGGTGAAGCTGTGTTCACTTTGAACATACACTATATTGCCAAAAGTATTGGGACACTCCTCCAAATCATTGGATTCAGGTGTTCCATACACCTCCATGGCCACAGGTGTATAAAATCACGCACCTGGGCATGCAGACGCTTCTACAAACCAAGTGGTAGGCCACGTAAAATGACAGAGCGGGGTCAACGCATGCTGAAGCGCACAGTGTGCAGAAGTCGTCTGCAGAGTCAGTAGCTACAGACCTCCAAACTTTGTGTGGCCTTCAGATTGGCACAACAACAGTGCATAGAGAGCTTCATTGAACGGGTTTCCATGGCCGAGCAGCTGCATCCAAGCCTTACATCACCAAGTGCAATGCAAAGCGTCGGACGCAGTGGTGTAAAGCACGCAGCCACTGGACTTTAGGGAAGTGGAGACGTGTTCTCTGGAACGACGAATCACACTTCTCTGTCCGGCAATCTGATGGACGTGTCGGGGTTTGGCGGTTGCCAGGAGAACGGTACTTACCTGACTGCATTGTGCCAAGTGTAAAGTTTGGTGGAGGGGGGATTATGGTGTGGGGTTGTTTTTCAGGGGTTGGGCTTGGCCCCTTAGTTCCAGTGAAGGGAACTCTTAAGGCATCAGCATACCAAGACATTTTGGACAATTTGGGGATGGCCTCTTCCTGTTCTAACATGACTCCGCACCAGTGCACATAGCAAGGTCCATAAAGACATGGATGAGCGAGTTTGTGGTGGAGGAAGTTGACAGGCCCAACAGAGTCCTGACCTCAACCTGATAGAACACCATCGGGATGAATTAGAGTGGAGACTGCGACCCAGGCCTTCTCGTCCAACATCAGTACCTGACCTCACAAATGTGCTTCTGGAAGAATGGTCAAACATTCCCATAGACACATTCCTAAACCTTGTGGACAGCCGTCCCAGAAGAGTGGAAGCTGTTATAGCTGCAAAGGGTGGGCCAACTCAATATTGAACCCTACGGACTAAGACTGCGATGCCATTAAAGTTCAATGTGCGTGTAAAGGCAGGCGTCCCAATACTTTTGACAATGTAGTGTATATTTATTGGATCTGGATTTATTATTGAAAAACAAAAGATTGAGTTTAATACTATTTATTAGTGGATTTTTCAGTTTTTGCACATACATTTTGTAATATAACTGTCTTTTTGCTTGTTGCGCCATATTTTCATGCTCCCTCTAGTGGACACGTTTGTATCAAATGTGATTAGCATTCCCTGTTTATGAACTCTTGAGATAGACTCAGATGGCTTATCCAAAGACTAGCATTAAAGTGTTTGGAAAACCAAAATTGTCCTTTTTTTTTAAAGTTTCGGATACAGAAGGAAATTGTTGAAATTCCTGTGGCTTTTTTTTTTTGCTTTCTATGTTTCATTGAGTCCAAAGAAATGCTGGAAGGTGAATTGGCTTCTGTCTAAATTGGCCCTGTATGTGTGTGTGATAGGGTCCTCAGATTGTAAGCTCCTTGAGGGCAGGGACTGATGTGAATGTACATTATGTAAAGCGCTGTGTAACTTGTCTGGGCTATATAAATACCTGTAATAGTAAAATAAAATAAAAATAATTTACTTCCTGTTGCAGAGACACAACAGTGAGTGAAGTAAAATTACTCCAAAGAAAGAACAAATTCTCTCTAAGAAAGATTACCCTGCCACCGTTCCCTTTTTTTTTGATTTCCTGTCATTTTCTGTATAAAAAAG
>NW_017306448.1:3781842-3790154 GCF_000935625.1 Nanorana parkeri | reverse complement strand
CCCCCCCCCCCCCCACCCCCGTGTCCTACTTAAAATCTCCATGCTCCAGCATGTCCCCAGCTTCCTCTTTGGTCCAGCACCGGAAGAATGCCAGTCAAGTTAGGCCCGAAGCAAAAAAAATAGGCGGAGGGCATACATGACTAAGTGAAATGGGGAAACATTAAAGAGTTAATTAGGGATGGGTTAACAAGGGGCAAGGTCACTTACCTGATTGGTCAGATACAAAGTCCAGGCGGAGCTTTTGCGGTGGTCTGAGGAGGAGGGTCTCACTGGAGTCAGTCAGAGATCGTCAGATGAATAAAGAACTTCCCACCCACCCGCCTGAATGCATTGTTGTGGTCAATTTCTGTCATAGCAGTGGTGGCGTTTTTTGGGGTCTTTTGAAGGCGGAGAACATAGGTGATGGTGGTTAAGGTTGGGAGACCTGTCTTGGTATGGGTCCTCAAGTCATGGTGATATATGTAGTCAAACAGGCAATTGAGATATGGAAGTGTCTGCGGTCATTGTGCAGGTAGTCCCCGAGGCGGTGTGGTGCGGCTGGGGGCCTAACGGATTCAAGGGGTTCCGCAGAGACACCATATCCAGTAATAATTTGGGCCTTCAAAAGACCTTAAAAAATCACAGGCTGAATTGTTCCAATTTTCTGTGAAGTTTATTGTTAATTTGTATAATAAAAGGGCTGTTATGGCCATTTACTCCATCAAGAAGTGTGGTCTATTTTATTGGGTTAAAGAGGGAGGGGGTGGTTATGGCAGTCTTTGTAACTAGGGAATTGGGACATCGGTTCTACATTAGCCATGTCAGTCTAGCCATTTCCATTAAGTTTAACTTGTTCTTTACCCAGCCCTAGGGGGTCATGACATCACACTGGCTGAGCTCACAGTATTCTAGGACTAAGTAATATTTACATGCCCTCCCACCTGGCTCACTGGTTGCCAGGAGCAAGGCAGGACACAAGCCAGAGCATCCACGCTCAGCTCTTGCAACGGGGGACGTCATTGAGCTGGGACGGGAAGCTGCACCGCACAGAATGTCACAGGTTGCTAAGAGCTCAAAGCAACCTGGGTCACTATGTCTGCCGCCCCCCACCATCCAGCTGCTCCCCAATGAGACGCTACCTGAGGCGACTATCTCAGTCTGCCTCATTGTAGGGATGGACCTAGGGATTGCTACAGGGTTTATGAGGAGTCAGGTGGAATGGGGGGTCCGGAAAATCCTGGCATTCTGCTTTTCAGACAAATTATTTTATTCTTTAAGCTTCTTGATAGATTTGCGTGGGGTGGCACTTTAATCCAGACCTCAGATATTTCAGCGAACCTTTTCAGTCCCACCACAATTACAAGTGTGGTAAAATGATTTATGCATACAAAGTAGTGTTAAAACTGTAATGACACAATCCTCTCTACAGGAAACAAAACTAATGAAGTGGGAGAGTTTCAGGCTCCAGACATCATTAATATTAATAGTTTCATTTCATAGCGTTCTGTACGTGGTTCTTGCTTCAGTACATTTCTATAGATCAGCCGAGTGCAACTCGTGGTCTTCTAGCCAGCAAAGCGCTGCTGCAAGTCACAGCTTGTTCAGCCAATCTTGGCAAAGCATGCTGCGACTTCTGCTTCCTTCACAGCTACTGGGCTGCAGGTTGCCCATCCCTAACAAAGAGACAGCAGACAGTATATGAATAAAGTGTCACTATGGGCAAAATGTAAACAACTGACATATATGCTGCAGTCTGTCATTACTTAAAATAGCCTCCTTTACAAAAGTCTTCTTAGCTATCGATCCTGCCAGTAAATATGTTTTTCTGTTTTTTTTTGCTTCCTTTAACAGGGTGACAACCCTGTTCATTCTGCAGTGAAATCACACAGCAGCATTTTCACTCTGTTGACAGGCTTGTCTTAGACTGAAATGCAGCTTTAATTGTCTTGAAGGAGAACTATGGGGTCAGGGCTTTTCTCCATAGTTCTCCCAAGGGTCACGGGAGAACACAAACTAGCGTTCTCCCGTGTCCGAAAGCTCAGTATACTGATGGTATTCTGATGGTTGATGATGGTTAACAACATATTTTCTATGTCTAAATAAGTAATAAAGACAATGCAGCTTGGAACAAGTTTGTAGATCAGGAAAGACAAGGCAAAGGCAGAAGTCCTTATGTGTATGCTTGTTCTGGGTTAACGACTTAAAGGAGAACTATGAGGTAAGTGTTTTTCCCCATAGTTCTCCTAAGGGTCACGGGAGGAAATATACTAGTGTTCTCCTGTGGCCCAAAGCTCAGTATATCGTGAGCTACGGCTCGCGGTATACTGAGACCGCCGCAGCCGGACGGATCCCGACATTACTGTCGAGATCCACCCAGCTGTGTGATTGACAGCTGGCTCTGCCTATCTAGAGGCAGAGCCAGCTATACCCGTCCGTTCCGCCAGTCAGCGCTGGAGGATCGGACAGGGGAGGGGGGAATCCCTGCAGGGAGCCGTGAGGGACTGTCACCACTCTCTGCAGGGAGATGATCGAGAAGTGAGCGAGTGGCGGTATGTGTTCGCTCACTTCCCGATCTATTGAGCCGACGTGTGACAGTATCATTGTCACACGTCGGCTCGAACTATGATGTTGAGTGATTTTCACCCACCTCATAGTTCTCTTTTAGGGCTTGTTCACACCAAGCGCATTCCAGGAGCAGATCAGAGCAGTTACAGACCGGATCAAAACTGCGTCCAATGTATTCCAATGGTATTTTGGGGTCTAGTTCACACCAGAGCGTTCAGTTCCAGAGCATGTAAAAAAACTGCAGCAAGCCCTATTTTACCTGCTCTGGAACGCATGCAAATGCATCAAAATGCATGCAAACACACTGGAACGCACTGAAAGCCCATTTTAAAAAAAATGCAGCAAAAAATGCGGTATAACACACTGCACTGCGTGTGAAGAAACTCATGCAGATCTGGTCTGCATTTGTTGTGAACAAGCCCTTAAGCAACACTAAGCAACAAACAAATTAAAGCCAGCACATAGAAACCACACCAGAAATACACATTAAAAAGCACATTACTATCAAAATGAGTGATTTGATTTTGATACTTTTATATATAAACAATCGGTTTTAAAAGTAAGTTCCAAATAAAGGATTCCCAAAGCATTATGGGTTGTATAAAGATGCTTGCATCAGTTCACTGTGTTCACTGGGTCTGAAATAAGTTACCACCGGTCCAAGCTCGCTCCAGTGACATCCTACAATCTCAGGTTTAGTTTACAAATTGTATTGAGATTGTAGTGCATCACGGGAGTGATCTTGGAGCGGTGAGTACTTTACAACACACAAAGGGACCATGGGGGAACAAAAGTAGGAAGAAGAAAGGACAGTGTCAGCAATTCAGAGATGATTGGAGGATCTACAGCCGAGTGATACACAAATAAGATACATTTTTGTTAATAGTTAAGGTACTTAAATGCATTTTTAAGATGTAACTCCTGAGTTTAGTGTCACTTTAGGTGTGAAGCCCAGTTCCACCATTTTTTTAAATCCATAGTGCAGCATTGTAAAAAGTAAAAAATTTCTCCCATAGACTCACTGCTCTGTGATCCAGAGTTGGTGAACTTTTAGGTTAAATGATATCCTGTGTCATTCAACCTACATCATACGTCCCCCGGACACCGTCGCGTGTGTCATCACACCTTCAGGGGCTTTTAGGGGAATCCAAGAAAGGAGGAAGGAAGAAGACTTCATGAAGATCACAGAGCCCTTCACAGTAGGTTTTGTATACGATGATTCAAAGGCCATCTCTGGGCCAAACTTATGCAGATGCCTATGCAGACCCTTTTATTTATTCATTTCTTATACTTCCCTAATGAAGCATTTTATATTCACCCAAGCCCACCATCCGGGTCCCTAACCAGAGCGGGGGACAGGAAATCCAGCACTGCAGATGCTCTCAGTCCCAATGGTCCTCTCACACTAATTTAATTGCCTACAGACATACTTGACTTCTGGATCCATAAAGGGCCCCACCGCTGGAGAGCCAATAGGAAAGGTCCATAATGATAAAACAAGTGTGAGGGCTTTTCAGGTATGAAAAACACCACTGATGATCAATACAAACATATATTAAAAATACATCTTTATTTGTACAAAATGTAAAAAAATTCTTTGCATAATTAAAACACATAAAACAGCGTTCCTTCCTTCAAATAATACACTCATGAACGTCCTTATTATCAGTAATGTTGACTATTTATCCGATGACCAGAAAGAACCAATTAATGTGGTATTATCGTGATGTCAAGGAGTGCTTTTGGGGTGTAGCATCACTTTAAAAGGGACATTAAAGGATACATCCCCCCCCCCCCCATGGTAGTGTAAGGACTTACCTTAAATAATGCCTCTTGATGCGGTCATCTTCTTCTTTCCAGTAGTTTTCAGCTGTCCCTCCAGCGCTGGTGCCGGTCTCGGATCCAGCGCTGAGACCTCTGTGTTAGCTGGCACTTCCTGTCCCAAAGAGTCTGTGCGGGTGCACTCTGCTTCATAGACTTACCTTGTGTCTCTCCTCGTCTCCCGGCCGAAGATCTGAACTGCGCATGCGCCCGCCCGAGACTCTTCAGATGTTCAGACGGGAGCACGCAACGAAGACACAGGTAAGTTTTAACCTGTTTCAAAAGATTTTTTTTTGTTTTAATGTTTTTGCATATATCTACTGCTCGTTAGCAGTAGATATATGCAAAAAATGCTGAGGGTTTAACAACCCTTTAAATCTATATACATGGCATAAAAAAGGTCCATGTCATCCAAGGTCCACCTAAAGGGCATTTACCATAGGCAACTCTCCTGTTGGATCTGGTGTAAATGCCTCTTCATTAAAAAGCCAGTTAGCTTTTTTTGTGTTAATTTTTTCCAAAATTGGCAATCAATGTTCTTTGTATTGTGTTATGAAATAAGCCCCTGTAAGTGTGTAACAGTTCTGTCACAGAAAGTGATACACATCTTTTAGGCTGACTAACGTGTTTTATTTTTTTAGTTAAAGCTGAGGACAAAGTAAGGTAGATATTCAGAGGGTAGCGACATGGGAACAGAGAGCTGCGTAGACGAATTGTCACAGACATGCCTCACTGACTGACACGAACACGCTTATAGAGAACGGCACACTGACAGATAATCACAAACACTGAGACAAGGTGACAATCATGCCTTGAATACAAACGTGCCTGCTGGGTAATTGTGTGTGGGCTGCTGTAAAGATATATTTACTTAGCTGGTAAATCTTGCTAGCACAACTGATTGAAAGTAAATACATCGACAGGAAACTTTCTTGGAGGGGCGGGGGGGCTAGCAAAAACTTTCTTCTAGCTTGTATACCATCAGCCAGAGCAAGGCTTAAGGTTTCAGGAACTGGCCTATATATAGATATTTTAAAATATATTTTATATTTTATCATGTTAAGGCCCAGTATGTGCCACAAAACCTGATTTCACCCTCAATAAGTCCTGTTTTAAGTAAGAAATATTTACATGTAAACCTGCTGGTAACATAAAAGCATTGTCGGGCACATGTAGGAGAATACAATAAAATCAGAGGTTTATCTGTGTCAAACATTTGATCACGATATACAGTATATTTTTCTTAATAACTTCAACCTTTTTTATTAAAATCCAGCCCCAGTCAGGCGACATTGCCTAGGCTGAGATGTCATCAGTAGCTGCAGGATGGAGGAATCACTGATCTTCCCAAGTGATAAGATGGCAACTTTGTAGCAAAATATTTCTTTATTACAGGTATTTATATAGGACAAACAATTTATGCAGCATTTTATATACAGAACGTTCACATCAGTCCCTGCCCTCAAGGTAGGGTTGCCACCTATCCAGGATGCTATCTACACCCATAGAAAAGAAGAGGTTGCAGTGTGCAATCACACGCAGCACCTGTCCATCCCAGGAGCGGCCCGATACGGCCATGCACGCAGCACGGATCTGTACGGGCCGGCTGTTAGTCGTGTGAATGAGGCCTAACACTACACATATCTTAGCATGCATGCACTCGAAAAATACATTGAAGGAAATTTATCAAAACTGGGGAAGACAAAATCTGGAGCAGTTGCCCATGGCAACCAATCAGCTTATCTCTTTAGTTTGTTCAGTTAAGATTTGAAAATGAAAGAGAGATGTTGATTGGTTGCCATGCACAGCTGCACCAGAGTTTTGATAAATTCCCTTCATTATCTGATACTACGGTATGTCCACTTTGGCGATCAAAACTTTTCTCCACTTTTACTGTTAACCCCTACCCCATAGGCTATAATACTAATCGTTACATAATATTTCTAGGGTAGCAAAAATAATGCTGCATGCTACATACAGTACTTCTTTTTGTAAGCCAAAACTTGAATAAAAAACAAAGCATTATCGCCTAATATTTAATATCTCTAAAGTATAAAGACCAAATAACTATAGCAGGGCAAACAAGTTTATTCGCAGACAACTCATCTGACCTTTGATGTCTCATGAGCTATAGTCTGCTTCATGGCTCCAAGCAGCTTTGTGAGATTCAGTCATCCTCTATGAATGTGCACATTCTTTTTAAGGCCGCATTCAAATACATCATTGCAGCTCAAGTCTTCAAATGAACTCAGCATTGGCAAACTGGCTGGCTTTGGGGTGTAAATGATTTAAATGCCCTTGCATGTTTTTGGTGGGTACGTTTCTTTGGAAGTGAAATACTGACCTGCAGGCTTCAACAACAAGTCAATAGTGTAACACATTCCTCCTGACATCTGTAGGATAGAATTTTTAACACCCACACAAACGTCAAAGTAGCATCATAAAGTTAATGTACCCATACAAGTAAAGAATGATTTTATACTGATGATTTTATTTTGCATGATTGTCTGCAGTATGTGTGTGCAAAGAGCAGTACGGGGCTGGAGAAAGAGCAATTAGTTAATCACAGTGGGACATGTTGTTCATTAACATAAACCATGCCCACGCCTGTTTCAATGCAGTCTATCAATGATCCTATCGGTTTTTAAATTCTAATGAATAAAATGATCATTTTCAGTGGGGCTTATATTGCGTGTGATACAACCAAACAATTTTCTGATTCAGTCTATAAAAGCGTGCAAAGCAGCATTGAATGGAAATGTCAAGAATATGTTCAGAATAAAAAATACAATACAAAAATACTATCCAAGCTAAAAAACAAATATACAAAAGCGATACATGTGGCCAGACAATTTCGCTTCCCTGCGAAGTGGGGACATTCTGTACAGAACACTCTCAGAAATTGTATTTCCTGCTTGTGTGACAGGCTTATGGTTTTCCCAGACGTCAACAAAACGCTTGAAGTCAGATTACAGGTATCCTCCTGCAATAGTAGTTTTTACTGTTGGTGAGATACTTTCAGAGTCTTGTAGATGACAACTGTTGCTTTTCTTTTTACAGGCTGTTGCTTTTTTCCAAGTGGTTATAAAGGAGGCAGATCCTTGTACGTAACAGCTGTTTTGATAAAAGTACTGGCATAGTCTACATTATTCTCTACAAAACAGAAACATTTTGGAATTTGCAAAAATGTTTGCTGAGGTCCTTACCAAAAAGAGATTGTTTTTTCTCTCAACAAAACTGGAGTTTTGTTTCAACGAGTTTCAAAAGGACACAAGGTTTAAATATTTTTTTTGTTTCTTTACTATGTTGTTGGACATATTGCCCAATGAGCTTCTTAGGAATAGTTGGCACAACAGGTCTGTGGGGCCCACAGTACAGAAGTGGTCATTGGCCACAACACATAGCACATGGCCTTTATACATCAGCATGTAGCAGTGCATGAACAGTTTATACAACATTAATATATTATTAATATGATATACCAGGATATCCATATGCATGAGACATTTAAAGAGAATCTTACATAGTTACATAGTATTTGAGGTTGAATAAAGACATTAGTCCATCAAGTCCAACCTATTAGGATCTCATTCTAGGAGTACCCGTACCCCTGTATATTACGGTCCCTTAAGAAATCGTCCAAAAGTTTCTTGAACAATTCCACATTATTTGCTGAAATCACCGCCTGTGGCAGTGAGTTCCAGACCCTAACTGATCTTACTGTGAAGAACCCCCTTCGCCCCTTGTGCTGGAATTTTTTTTCCACCAATTTTAGGTGATGGCCTCTAGTTTTTGTAACGGAGTTAATTTTAAACAGTTTATCGCTAATGTTGCTACCACCATTAAACATTTTGTACATGGAAATCATATCCCCCCTTAATCTCCTCACCTCTAATGTGAACATGTTTAAATTTAGTAGCCTCGTCTCGTAGCTCTGGTCCTCCATA
>NW_017306448.1:3734908-3781588 GCF_000935625.1 Nanorana parkeri | reverse complement strand
TTCAGCGCCTCGGCCCTCTCCTTGTCGTTTGTGACTAGCTTCCCGCTTCCATCCTTTATTGGGCCTATCTGCTCCTTTCTCAGCTTTTTACTGTTAATATATTGGTAAAATGTTTTGGGGTTCTTTTTACTATCTGCGGCGATATGCTTTTCGCACTCAGTTTTAGCTGCCCGGATTTCTAGTTTGCATTTTTTGTTACATTCTTTGTATTTAAGGAACGCCAATGCCGTCCCTTCCGTCTTATATTTTATAAATGTCGCTCTCTTGTCCTTGACGTGTTGTTTTACAGTTTTATTAAACCATATTGGTTTAGTCTTTGATCTTTTATTTTTGCTCCCTAAAGGTATACACTTTGAAGTAGCAGTATGTACTGTGTTTTTAAAACAATCCCACATCTGGTCTGTGTTTAGGTTTTGAAATAAGTTTTCCCATTTTATTTCCCCCACTAGGTTGCGCAGCTTCTCAAAGTTGGCCCTTCTGAAGTTTAGGGTTCTAGTCCTTCCAGTACACTTCCCTTTTCTGTGTTCAATATTAAAAGTAATCACATTGTGATCACTATTACCCAATGACTCCCCAATTACAATATCCTCGATTAGCTCTGCATTATTAGTGACAATTAGATCTAAGATGGCATTTTTTCTGGTAGGAGTCTCCACCATCTGGTCCATGAAGTTGTCGCGCAACATGTTTAGAAATCGCCCCGCCTTTGCCGAACCCGAAGTTCCATTGGCCCAATTTATGTCTGGGTAATTGAAGTCACCCATCACGACTACATTGCCCTCTCTCCCAGCTATTCCTATCTGTGAGTGAAGATTGACTTCTCCCTCTTCAAAATGGATCTCTCTGTTTTGGGCAGAGCATTGTGGGGTTTGTTCCACCATATTTTCTCTTCTGTTCAAGAAGCTGTGGAGGGGAGGGCGAAACCCCTACCTTCCTTGCTTAGCTGATATCTTTAGTTGAACTACTGTTATCACCAGCCTAGAGTTCCATAGAGTCCGATAGAGAATGCACTAGATGATGACTAGATGATGCAGGAAACAGAAATACTGTATTATTCTACCTCTTGTGGACTCTCCATAGGAATGCATCCAAGGGTGACAACATAGTTTGCTTGGCTAAACACTGGGGCTGGAGTTGATCTTCCTGCTAGGTTCCTAGGATATAGTAAAAACCTGCATCAGTCCATATAAAATAAATGAATCCAATGTGGTTGCTGTGAACACCATTAGAAGATTGTAAAAGCAGATATCCAAATGTTTTTTTTCCATTGCAGTAATTTCTTGAAAGAAACCTTTTATGAAAGTCAAAACATAAGGCATCATCATACACAGGCAATAATGAGAACGAATGACCCAGTGAGTGGATTGTCCTCACACAGCGCAGACAGGCTAATTGCCTGAACTGACAATTTGCATTTTTATGAGTTTATATAAAAGATGTAACAACATCACCTCAAGAGCGGACTTAAGCAGAAGAGACATGATTTATTTAGGTTGGGACAGAATAAAATGCCAGGACGGATCCGGGGTAAAACTCATGTACTGCTTGCTGAAGTGTATTAATAGATAATATCTTGGGAGGTGTGACAGTAAAAATGCTTGTAGAATACAAAGGTTACATTCAGGTAAAATAAAAGACATTAAAGGTTCAGTCCTTCTTGTGGCTAGAGGATAGCGCTGGAGATGAGATATCTTGCTGCTGTTCCCATGACATGTATGCAGTATGTGTGCAGTTGGCTGTTGGCATATGTTTGGGTTTAACTGTTAAAGTGAACCTGCCCTGGCCTAACATACAGTAATAAAAAAGCTGAAGTGCAGAACAGTCAGTGGATTAGCTGTTGTTTGACAGTTTAATGACAATGGGTGAGGCTTACTGCTGGGAGGGGCATCATTTTAACTTGGTCAGAACTTCAGAGGGATTTAATGGGTCTGGCATTTGACAGCTGAATAACAGTGGGCAAACCTTAGCATTGAGTAGCGCAATTTTTATTCTTCACTTGGGTACAGGTTGAGACCCCATCTTTAAGCTGGCCATACACTAGTAGATTATCTGAAAGAACTTTCTTACAAAAGGTCTTTCATTCGACTTTCTGTTAGTTGATGGGGTCAAAACAACAATCAATTTAGACCGTAGTGACGAAAAAACTTGAAGGAACAGGATGGAAAACATTTTCTCGAATGAACAAAAATCTAAGAGTGAATGTGGTTTTCGTTCAGGAAACTCCATTCAATCGAATGTTAAATAAAATAAAATTTTGTTCAACATTTGGCAAGTGTCTGATGGCATTATCAGGTGATAAAGAAAGATATTTTGTTGGACATCTACTTGTGTATAGCCAGCTTTAGTCTGGGTCCACATGACCCCACAGGTACAAGAACCAAGAAGAAGACACCGCAGGTTACCTGCATTGTAGCATTGTTGTTACTTCAGCCTGGTCAGTTTCACCTTAAAGTAGAATTTTTAAAATGGAAACCCTTTATTTGAAGGGAGAGTTGAGCACTTCTCAGGGGCCTATAGAGGGCAACAGCATTTTGTTGTCATTCTGCTTTCACTTCTGATCGGTCATTCACTCGGCTGCCCTCGGCAGCTTTGTGAATAGACCCCCAAGTCTCTCTAGCAGAATTGTGGTGCAAGTTCTCTCTCTAGGAACCTGAACCTCTTACTATCCAGATGGTTTACAAACTGGGCCGGAATTACTCCCTGCTGCCTCAAGGCCAGGTTCCTCAATACGCTCCCTAACCGCTAACCCCCCATGGAGAAAGATCACTTGTACAAAACAAGCGGGGGCTTCTCCGCTGTACATTTAGATCTGCTTTCCCAAAGCCGGGCTAAATGTAGAAAACAACTACCTGCCCGACGCACGGAACTGCATGTCCCGGGCATCGGCCATGCCAGGGGAACATTTGAGAGCCAAACGAAAAGCCCCGTACATAAAATTTAGAGGCTGGATGATCTTCTGTATCTCATATCTGTGTAAACATCTCTTGGTGGAGAATTCCAGACATAGCTGATTACATGTAGATGCACCATAACATACCTGTAACGTTCTCCAAGTGTTTGGAGCTCAGGTCAACAAAACCTACTATTGTCAACAGGAAGTCAGTATTATGTCTGTCACCCACAGCTTCTTTATACGGACACTAAATAACAGCATGCAACCACTATACAGCTGCTCAATAATGAATGTGTCTCTCTTGATCACCAAGGACACCCATCTACCACATACCAAAAAGAGTCCTTCTACATCCCTTCTGTCCACACTCACATAGGGCATCCAAGGCCTCAACAAAAAACAATTAGGGCTCATTCACACAATCAGATTGTGGTAACCTGCATGTTACCACAGCACATGATAGCACACAAAGCACAGTGAAATGCATTGCAGTGCTATTCATACTGAATGTGTTGTGGTGTGCTGTTGTAAAAAAAATAGAGCAGGAGAACTTTTTCCTGCCTCGAAGGCTCGTTCAAATTGAATAAGCCACGCTAACCCAAAGTGTGAACGCCTCATGCATTACCATAACGCAAGCCTCTAAAGGCCTATTCAGATTTGTCTGGTGTGTTAATATGCATTTTGTTAAGGCAGCCTGTTCATTATGAATTGGTTGCTAATAGACCACAACGAATCAGAAAATGCACATGACCCTTTTTTCATTGCACTGTGCATTGTGCACTGGCCAATACTGACCATGTGTGGTGGCATTCACAACAAATCACACCACAGTAGTAGACATGCATTGCAGTGAGGTGTGTTACCACAATGCATAAGTCTGAATGGGCCCTAATTGGACCATCAAAACAGGCTCATGTTCACCCCATTTAGTAGTGATGATTAATACATACATGCATTTTTGTGTGAAGCAGATTTGAAAGTCTAAAAGGTACCACATCCTATTTTATATGTACAAAAAGACAGAGAAAATGGGAATTCAGGATTTTTCGGGTCACCGAGGATATGTTCATAAGGAAATAAATAAGTAATCATGTTTTATTATTTCCAAAAAACGTCATCATTTCCATCATAAAATAAGTTACTGTAGCCTAACACCCCTTACATTGCCATCCTATCACTTAATTGTTTAGAGAGCAACTTTGTAGTACATCATAATAATATAACAGGTGCCCAAGGTGTCTATCAAGACAAGGTTGGGGCGACAGATTACAGAATTGCTAAATCAGAACCGTATGTGATGACAAACTTACCTTTAGTTTAAAAAAAAAACGCCATCGGAGCATAAAACATTGACCATCTGCTGAGGTACAGAAACCTATGTGTGACCTAGAAAGCAATGTACTGTACAGTCTATTACCTTTATGGCAGAAAGAGCCAGACGAGAGTGGATGTCTGTTTATGTAATCTGCCCATCTGCAGCCGCTTCCACCAAATTAGAAAGCAGATGCTGAGATTCTTCAGAAGTTCCTGCTGAGAGGAAGGCCACAGAGTTATGTCTAACTTCCACAGGTCATTATCTGACATGACTATCCCTTTCATGGAGCACTCAGGACAGGGATCTGCTATGTGTAACATGTCTCTGGTCACATTGCACAGTGAGCTGAGAGGAAACAGCTGGTGATGGGGAGTCTCGGGCTCAAAGAAATCAGCAGCACCTGTTTAAGGTGGTCAGGGCCATCATACTAAACTTAAAGTGACAAGTGTGCAGTGCTCTTCATTATTGTAATCATCAACATACCTGTACATTGCAGATGTATTAAAAAAACAGTCAATCCAAAACACAAGGTTCCAGAAACGGTAGCAGGAAAGCCATTAAAGAGGACGTAAACCTAAAAAAATAAAGAACTGCTAGGAAGTAGAGTTTTTCGGCAGAATAGGCACGCCAAGTCTCTTCTGCCAAAAAAAAAGAAAAGCTGCTTCTAACCTTTTATAAGATTTTTTTTTCTTCTCTTGTGTACACTGTATGGTGTATGCACTGCGCAGTGTACTATCCTAAGACCTTCCTAGCATCTGCAGTATGTCAGCACTGGAGCTGGGTGGACTAGTGATAAGGTTGGGCTTGGTGCAAACTCAGTTTGCTTGAGTTCATCCAAGCTCATTTAACCACTTGCTGACCAGCTGTTTACACCCCCTTCCTAGCCAGGCCATTTTTCAGTATTTAGCGCTGCGGTACTTTGACTGACGTTTATTCCGTCATGCAACGCTGTACTGAAATTAATTTTATACCATTTTGTGAGGATAGATAGAGCTTTTTTTTTTCTTCTTATGGTGGTATTTAACCACCACTGGGGTTTCTATTTTTTACTATATGAAGGAAAAATTACAGAAAATGTAAAAAAAAAAAAAAAGGTTTTTGTTTTTTTACATTATGTTAGGAAACAATTCTTATTATCCAATTTTTTGGTAAAATATAAAAGACGGGGTTATGTCAGGTAAATAGACACCAAACATGTCAAGCTTTAAAATTGCGCGCACCCGCGAAATCGCAAAAAAGTACCATACCCAAAATTGACCATAGGAGATGCTTTAAAAGCTTTTAATGCTCATCAGTTTAGTGTTATCAGTGATTGATGGCCCTAGAATTATTGCTCTCACTCGACGTTCCCGGCGATATGTAACATGTGCGGCGTAATGGGCTATATCGTTGTTTTCGCACGTATGTCCACCCGATGCATGTTTGCATGCGTGTATGTATGGGTGGGGACTTTTAAAAAATGTTTGTTATTTTTATTATTTTTCATGTGTAACTGTAAATTATTTTTTTTGCAACTTTAATTTTTTTTCCCCACTTAACTTTATTGCTATCACATAGGGGAATAAGAAACCTCCCTATGTGATACCAAAGAGGATGTGACAGGTCCTCTTCATGGAGACATCACGGGTCTCCAAGACCTAGGGACCTCCAAAGAGGCTGATGAAGTAGAGATCTGTTGCACCAGCTTCTCTCCAGCTTCTGAAGCTGGAGAGTGACACAAGAATGCAGAAGTGATGTAAAATACATCACTTCCGCATTCTGACAGCGGAGAGGGTACCAGAGGGAGATCGTGTACCGATCTCCCTCTGATCCCCTGTCACAGAGGCACTATGCTGGTCCCGGGCTCGCAGCTGGCACAGCGGATCTCGGGACCAGTGGGAGGGGGGCCGCGGAGGGGGGGACATGGATCGGCACCCCATAAAAGCGATCCGCCGGCTGAATAGCCAGCGGATCGCTTGTATGTTAACAGGCATCGCTGCCTGTTTTTTAATCTTTGCTGTTTCTCGCTTGCGAGCGCACGTGCGAGTGGGCGTGGCTGAGCGGACGCTTTAAAACGCCCACTCAGATCCTGGGAGCTCCCAGCCATTTTACTATAACAGCCGGCCGGGAGGCGGTTAAAGCTCCAACTGCCACCCCCTCTTTCTGACGCAATTAGTTGCGTTGAGGCACATTCCCTGCTCCGCAGGCTATATGTCACAAAGGGACAGGCAATGCCGGTCCAAGTTTTGAGTGGTCTTGGGTAAACTCAGGTGAACTGTTTGCCTTTAGATATACTTTTGATACACAAATGTCCACTAGAGGGACCATGAAAATATGGCACAGCAAGCGAAAGATCTTGTCATAAATTCAGTTCAATACGACAATATTCCTCTACACATACTGAAAATCCACTCTCATTTTCCATAATTTGCAAGCTAAAGTAGTATTAAACGCTCAAACAAATATACATTGCCCAGCAAAGTACTTCTTTACATTTTTACCCAGGGAATTACAGTCATCATATTTACAAACAGCTCCAACTCTCTCAGCTTGGCTTCCCTGAACTTCCTGTCTAGATCACAAGGGACAGAGCAGTCTCCAGCAGACATCCATCTACTGGATCGGAGAAGGAAGGAGTGGGTAGAGCGGGGGGAAGTGAGTGGGTTGCCTTGCCTTGTTGTACCTGTGTCTTTGTGGAGACTCACACAGCTTACTAGCACACACAAGTGTGACTCCATAGGACCCTGCAAGGGAAAGAAGCCATTTTAAAACAGCTGATTCTGCAGGAAATGAAAACTTTCAAACATCAAGGAGCAACATCCATTGTAAGTGATTGCCATATGAAATAGTTAAAAAAAACGTTGACTTTAATATCACTTTAAATTCTCAGCCTTTGCTAAAAGTATCAGTTATGGGCGCACCTACCCTTTGAAAAGCTACTTCGTACATTCATTCCCAGTTGTTTTATCACTGAATCTTTTTTAAATGTCTTTCTAGGTGAAACATGTTTTTATTCTGCCCATTCTGGGCATAACTGGTGGCACACATACATGATACGGCTGAAGAAAATGTGAATAGAATCTTTTCTTGTAGTCACAGTGGGGAATATTGCTCCCTTTTACAAGTTTACAAGGAGCCTGGATTCCAGTCTGCTCACTTCAATATTATTAGCGACGCGAAGACCATTGAAAGCCTCCTGCATTGAAAAGACATGAGGCGCTAATGCAGCTTTCCCAGGCTCCACAGTTACTGGATCAGCCGCATTCAGCAAAGAGGGGTCAGTGCCGTGCACTGCGTCCTGACCCCTTAAGACTGTACCTTTGTTCTTACCGGGGCTCTTTTTTTGGCTTATAGTTAAGCTCTGGGTGTAAGCCAGAAATAAAACACAGCCTGAATTGACCACTTTGAAGAAGAGCCTAGTCTGTGCAGTCTTAGCTCCAGCTGTTTTCCATGAGGGACCCAGAGAAAGAATTGGCGAGGGGAGAGACGCTGGAGTGGAGCTATCAGTGACTGGACTACGTTCATCGATGGGAGGTTGACTGAATACCTCTGAATGACTCCACTGTCTGGGATGTTTTGTTACATTGTCAGCTATGCCACATCCACAATGAATGCCACACTAAGGCCTCATTCACACTCGCATTTAGATTATCTGGGAAGTATAAGCAAAGTTTATGCTTCCCAGATCACTTTTTCCTGCGTTTAGAAATTCCTGCTTTAACGTAGAACTGAAGTAAAACATTTTCTTTTTGGATAAAGTAAAGGACGGTTTTAACCCGTGTCAGCTTTCCTTTGTTGCAATCTGTGTCACATTGGAGATATTTCCCTTTACTTCCTGTCCAATAGCCACAGCAGGAAGTGAGAGAAGATCCTTCCAAAGAGAGGGAAAATCAGTGGTGGTCAGCAGGCTCACAAGAACTAGTGTCCCCATTGGAAGATTTCTCTATCCCTGTCCTAGTGACAACCCAAATGTGAGATTTTCTTTCACCAGGATAAATAGAGAGGGTGAATCTCCCTAACGGGGACACATACAGCAATAAAAACCCGACAGGTGCTCTGATCCCTCTCCACTCTATCCAAAACTGAAAAAAAAAACTTTGGCTTCAGTTGCACTTTAACCACTTTGTGTCTGGGACAGTTTTCTTATTTTTTTTTTACACACGCATGATAACATTGGAATTTTTGGGCTACAAAACAGCTTAATGCCACTAAACTATATTTTTACTATATGTATTTTCTGAAAACACAGGCCCTGTAGAATAAAAATACGGTTGTTGCAATTTGTAACAAGTGTAATATAATATCCACTTTTTTGGTAAAATTTTAAATTGCGCACGCCTGTGAATTGGCAAGAAACTACAGTACCCAGATTGACTATAGGTGACACTTAAAAAGTCATTACCACTCAGCAATTTAGAGTCAACAGGAAAAGATGGCCCTAGAATTATTATTCTGACTCTAACGTTTTCACACTTAGGCGCACCCGACTCATATTTGTGTTTGTATGTGCATGTATGTTGGGGCAGGGCGCTTTTTAAAGAGAACTATGGCCCAACCTTTTTTGCTATAGGTCTCTTTGTGACCTCCTGTGACCCAAAACTCAGCATATAGCGGGCTATTGCCCGCTATTTACCGACAGCGCAGAGCCGATCGGCGGTATGTGATTGCTCAGTTCTCGATCAATAGAGCCGACGTGTGACAGCTTCAGTGTCACACGTCGACTCTAATTATGGGGAGGAGTGCATTTCATTCTCCCCATATTTTCAAATGTTAGTTTTTGTGTTTTTTTTTGTTTTTTTATATGTAACAATTATTTTTTAAACTTTTTTTGTACACGTAAAGCGGACCTTTACAGCAGACCTTTACACTCATAAATCAAATTCAACCGATGCATCCCTCTATGTATGCTGATTATTAAAAACATAGACATGTCAGGTGTAAAATGCTGTGATTGTGAAATACTTACACTTGCAGAGCATTCACTTCCTGCTTTGAAAGTGCGAATGACTTCAGTTTGCCAAAGCAATACACACTGGGATTGCCTTGTCATCAGCAGAACATTGCTGGGAAATCTCATCTCAGGGAAAGGTATTTTCCTCCCCTGAGATGATGTGCATGGTCACATGTCCTAGTCACATGTGCCAGATCTTTAGGAAGTAAAAAAAGAGCTAGTAATCTGCCCCTAGTAAACATGGCCACTGTCAGAAGACTTGGGAAGAAAAGAAAAATAAGGTATGCAAAGAATACAAAGCCAGCAATTATCTAGAAGTATGTGTGTGTATATTGTCATTACTAAACATTTCTAAATGTGCGCTTGTTGTTATTTTAAAGATATGGGCAAAGGTCCACTTTAAGTTTATTGTTATAACATATGGGGCTAACAAGCATAGCTCCCTCCTGCCCATTATGTGGTCCCTGTGGATGGAAGTGCAGCCACTAACGAGCAATCGAGCCCCACAAAAGAAACCCATATTGCAACCATGGGATGTTTACAATCAAAGATCACTCCTCTCACTCTATCTAGCAAAAATAAGAAACCCCCAACAGGGAGCCCAACATCTGATCCACAAAATAAGAGAGAATAGCACTTATAATTTATGCTTTTTTATATCATCATACATTTACACTGCATAGATACTGTACATACATACATCAAAGGCGATGTGATAGCACTAGTCAAGATTAGCATCCAAGAGGATTAGGTGCTCCATAGTTTGTTCTGTACTGGTCCAGGATTCCTTCCCTGCTGCCAATCTGACGGTCCCATCCATGCATTGGGTATAGTCAGTGATGGGAAACTTCTTTTTTTTTTAATTCAGCATCAAACACCATATAGCTATCAATTCTGTTTTAATGTAATGTATTCTACTTCTATGGGGAGACATGGAATACTATATATTGTAAAATGAGAAAGTGTAATCTGCTTAATAGAAAATAATAGACAACCAGGCACAATCTCAAATGCATTTTGATTATAAAATTCAGCATTGTGCATCTTTGTTATTTCTCTCACACCTTATAAATATGAACGTTTTCAGGTTGCTTTACAATGCATTTGTAACTCATTATTGGATTTTATTTTAAAAAGTTCATAACGGAGTTCCCCACTGCTGGTATAGATCTGCGATCACTCCCGTGATGGACTACAATCTCAATACAAATGAGTAAACTAAACATGAGATTGTAGTCCATCGTGGGAGTGAGCTTGGAGCGGTGACTACTTTACAACACACACCGGGACCATGGGGAACAGAAGTAGTCACCCTCCAGAAGGAAGGACAGTGTCAGCACCAGTTCAGAGATGATTTGAGGATCTACAGCCGAGTGATACACAAATAAGATACATTTTTGTTAATGTTTAAAAGGTACGTGAATGCATTTTTAAGATTTAACTCCTGAATTTAGTGTCACTTTAAACTGGCCATACTCTGGTAGATTTTATTTTCATATGATTTGTAGAATGTTGTTCGAAATTTTATTTGATTTTAACACTCAATTTTGGAATGAAAGGAGTTTCCTGAACGAAAACCACATTCACTGTTAAAATTTAGTTTGTGAAAAAAATTCCATCCTGCTCCTTCATTTTGTTTTTTCATCACTTTGGTCAAAATCGATTTGATCCCGTTAACTATTAGAAAATCGAACGTTCTGATTTGTAAACCCTGTTGGTGTTCTGTGCTTTTGAGTGGCACGTCTGGGTTAAGTCTGCAATTTTTTTATAGCAAGTGTTGGAAGGGGGATAGGGGTTATAGGCATATTTTGCTTATAACTCAATTTTTACTTTAAAGTATTTTTAAAATGACCCCATCAGTGTCTTAAAACATGGAGTTTAAGGGTCCTTCCAAGACAAAAGGTAATACGCTCGCCTCTCCAGCAACTCATGTCTCACATATTTGCTCCATTTCGGGTTTGCAAGCTCCATCAGTCTTTTCAGCATCTGACACTTAAAGCGACATTAAACCTTCATTTTTTTTATCTTCTTCTTTATGGAGGTCAGACTTTCCTATAAAATAACTTTATTTCGCTCTTTAATATTTTTTATTTTCTCATTTTGTAGCAGTATCCAGCCACGCGGCTAGCCCCACCCCCTCCGTACGGGTGCCTCCATCAGCTAGCCGACTGCTGTGAAGGCATCTGTACGGTCACGGGCACGGCCATGCCCCCCACACTTGCAGTCATAGTTTGACTGATGGCAGAAAGAGCCTTTGGCTCCTCTGCCCTCAGTACCCTACCCCGCAACCAGGAAGTTTAGGGAACCCCGAGTATCTTCCTGGTTGCAGCGGAGGAAAGAAGCGACTGCAGGTAAGTGTTGGGGAACGGGGGTGCTTTAAAAGTGCTGGGTGTTTTTTGCCTTAATGTAGAGAATGCATTAAGGCAAAAAACAGCCAGCCTTTCGTGCTACTTTAAGGAAGTGTTGAATGCCTCTATCCCCTGACGTGTGCTGTGGCTCCATCCTTCGACTCTAGTCCTCTACTGACACAAGGGTTGGAGGAAGGAACCATGGCACGTGGAGGGGCCTACAGTCATCTGACCCTCCTGGAAGCATTCAATGCTAAAGAGACTTATGAAGGCTACATCACTGCAGCTTAGGAAAGCCAGAGTTTTGGATCAAAACACATTTGGATTAAAACCTCTGTCAAGTTTTCAATTACTGGGGAGAGTCACTCTCTCTATTTGTCCTGATGACCATTAGCAGCATGACAAAAAGGGATGGAAAATTCAAACGTTTTACAGTTGTACATTACCAGTACTAGATGATAAATCTTCCAATGGGGACACCTGTTCCTGTAACAACTGTCCAAGGGCCAGTTTCGCTGGGCTGTTGTCCACATCAGAACTCTTCTCTCCTATACAAGTCAATGGAAATACAAATCCTGCTTAAAACAAGTCAAAAGCAGGTCATATGGAGGTTAACCGCAAGTCAACTGCACCTGTCAATTAATTCTAAATGACCTCAGAATCGTCTCAAACTGGTGTCAAAAGTAAGCTCAAAGACGCACACCAAAGACCCTTGACACAAGCCCCATGAGGGGATTTTTTTTCCTTACTTTGGAGAGTGCTTCCTCTCATGTCTCCATATTTCAAAAGCAACCTCATAAATACAGCCAAAGACCATTGACACAGGCCCCAAGATGTGTCCCCATCCCCAAAATCCCCATGTGTCAAAAGCAAGCACATAAATACAGCCAAAGACCATCAACACGGCACCAAGAGGGGATTTTTTCATACTTTGGAGAGTGTTTCTCTTACTTCCTGTCATGCCTCCATGTGAAAGGAAATCTCCCCGATGAGAAAAGACACAAAAATAGGGGATTTAACCCTTCCCTGCTACATGCAAAACTAAAAAAGAAATTTGGCACACGTGACCTAATTTATCAGCTCTGAGGCTGTTCCCTAAGTTCTAATATAAAAATAATTAAATGAACAAAGGTGTAGTAAAAGAAGTGTATAAAGTTATAATGGCTTATTTTTTAATTTTAATCTTATAATGATCGCTTTAAAATATTTCACTGAAAATGTCAAAATAATTAGTAAAATGGTGGATTATTGGTATGTCTTGGCTCCAGTCATCCACTTTATGTATACCACCACAACGTTTACATTCCTCTGGCACCCTGAATGAAAACTGGTTAAACCGCGCTTACGGATTGTGGCTAGTAAATTGTTCATGCCAGACCTATACGTCTTACGGGCCCCTCCCATTTAATTTATAGTTACTGGTGTTCATTGTGCGTACTCATGTATTTCGTTCCTCACTGCTGAAGGTTTTTTTTATGAGTCTCACCTGACCTCGTCTGCGGCTCTGTGATCCGGAATTCTACAGTAAAGGCACCAAACTGTACAATAAATTGCTGATTTTACCTTGAAAAAAAGCCATTTACAGACACTAAAATGTTATGCCAAAGCAATTTTTGACGCTATACTGTAAACATAATACTATCCAAATAGAGCTGATTAAATATTATTTTATATACAACATAACACATTTTAGCATATAAATGTATACATTTGTAATGGAACCCTGTTTATGAACTCCAGATATGAAAGGTCACCATTTGATCCAGGTATGTTTTAAACAAAAAGACTTCAGGTATTTAAAATATAGCTAGTATAAAGCTGGCCATAGACTATGAAAATTTTGCACAGTGGGTACCCGATAGAGGGATCCCGGCACCCTTTTGGCCGGCATCCCTCGATCATCTGATCAAAGGAGCCGATCAGAAAATATTTAAAAGAAGAGACCTGGCAGCTATTTAGTATTCTGACAGTGGCCGGTGGCCCACAGGTTGAAGAAAATATCACAGTGTATGGCCAGTAGACAAATAATCAGATTTTTTTCTTTTATATTTCGGCTCTGAAATTCGTTTTGGTTCGTTATTTGGATTTCAGATCTGAATTTAAATTTTGGATCTATTCAGATGGGGTTCTTCAATTATAAATTAACTCAATTTTAAGGGGGGGAGGGGGGTGTTGGTAATTTCCGTTCTGGCCAGAGAACAGTCACATGTCCGTTTCAATTTAGTTTTTAATGAAATTCGAACAGATCTGAATTTTAATTGAACGTACATTCGGATTCGTTCGCATTTGGACACATTAAAATTTTCAAATTCTGAAATCTAGATGCATCCGAATGTCCAAATCTAATGAAATTCATACAAATATCCATTTGGAACAAAACTAAATTTACATGTCTAATGGCCAGCTGAAGTAACTGTAGCAGGGCAGACTGGTACAGAGAGGGGCAGTAGACGAGCTGACATCGAATTTTATTCTACCCCTAATGGGCAGGTGCACTTGCTTTATAAGAAATAATATAAAATGCTAACAGGGTTATTCACACAATGGTGAAGAGTTAGGAGAAGTCAGGAGAAGTAAACAATCTAGGACAACATAACTGAACTGGAGAATTTTTCGAAATCAGCTGTGTTGTCCTATATTGTTCCCTTCTCCTGCCTTCTCCAAACTCTTCACCCTTTTGTAAATAACCCTGTCAATGTCACATCAGCTTTGAGTGTTCATCCTCCTTCATTGTCCAATGGGCAAGGTTCGGTTGGGGGGACGACAGAGCTATAGTTCCTAATTGCTATGAAGAGAATTTGAATTACCATGCTGGCTATGTTGTGCCGGGATCACTAGAATGGTTGAAACTAATTACGAATATTTGGGCAGTATTGTAATATATTGTGTTGTATGTATTTATGCTCATTATGTTATCGGCTGTTTGTCTGGAGTTCAACTTCATTATGATTTGTGTATCACCAGAATGAGGTTACAAACAAATATGAACCGGTGTGTGTATATTGGAAATTATCAGGATTTCTCTAGCTCAGACCATTGTCACAGGCCCCAAGAGAGTTTTTCTCTTACTTTCTGTCATGTCCCCATGTGTCAAAAGCAAGCACATAAATACAGCCAAAGACAATCAACACGGGCACCAAGAGGGGATTTTTTCATACTTTGGAGAGTGTTTCCCTTACTTCCTGTCATGCCTCCATGTGAAAGGAAATCTCCCCGATGAGAAAAGACACAAAAATAGGGGATTTAACCCTTCCCTGCTACATGCAAAACTAAAAAAGAAATTTGGCACACGTGACCTAATTTATCAGCTCTGAGGCTGTTCCCTAAGTTCTAATATAAAAATAATTAAATGAACAAAGGTGTAGTAAAAGAAGTGTATAAAGTTATAATGGCTTATTTTTTAATTTTAATCTTATAATGATCGCTTTAAAATATTTCACTGAAAATGTCAAAATAATTAGTAAAATGGTGGATTATTGGTATGTCTTGGCTCCAGTCATCCACTTTATGTATACCACCACAACGTTTACATTCCTCTGGCACCCTGAATGAAAACTGGTTAAACTTACGGATTGTGGCTAGTAAATTGTTCATGCCAGACCTATACCTATAGGTCTGGCATGAACAATACCTATATTATCAGGATTTCTCTAGCTCAGACGAATCTAGATCATCATCATCAAAAGGGCCACCACAATTCTACTGCTTAATTTCAACATTCACCAATCACGTGTGTTAGGTTATACTGTATGTAACATATCTAGTGTGATATGTTTTTAGCAACAAAGCTCAAAAGTTGATACGCCCTCAGGGGCAGGGCCCTCCTTACCATCTTGTCTTGAATTGTATTGTAATTGTAATGTCTTCCTTATATTGTAAAGCGCTGCGCAAACTGTTGGCGCTATATAAATCCTGTATAATAATAATATAATAATAATAATACAGATCATGCAATCTAGTGCCCCTAAAATTTAGAGCAGAATTCCAGAAAAAAAATAACAAGACAAAAAAAAAAAGAATAACCTAATTAAAAATAAAATGACAAAACAAGCTTCTTCTGCATTGCTCAACTTCATTCCTGAGCATCCTGAGAATTGCCCAGCGGTACTTTTTTCTGCCACTAGATGTCCTCAGTTTGATGGCCAGAATCATTTAACCCACTTCCTCTGAGCCAGGTCGAGCCAGGCCCACCCCTAGCCTTTGACTGGACACACTGGACTCACAGTGATGAGCTAATGTCTTTGTCACTCTGCTTTCTTCTCCTGTCAGAATACTTCTTGTCAGCACATGAATTAACTGGCTCTTGTGCTGCTTTTTCCCCTCACACTCCAGTCCTGCTGCACAGTGGACTGCCGTAGACTGATATCAGGGCAAATTGAGATACTTATGCTGGTTGCATTAAACAAATACATTTAATGATGTAATGATGACTACAGAGTTACATTAATGTGTGCCTTTATATCTGCCTAGAGTTCAGCTTTAGTAGTAGCACAACACTGGATACAACTTTGCGCCATTAGTAAAATGTTCTTAGTAAATAGAAAGATGAAACATGGTCTACACATCCTCCCTGTGTTCTCTTAGTGGAACGATGCTACAGTATAAGCAGTGAATAATTCTCTCTGCAATCTGCATTCTGCACATAGCTAACTGCTGACCACCTGACACACAGCTTTATATAAACACATCTAAATCTAATGTGTGACTGGCGGAAACCAATAGCGCTTACTTGGAGGAGGTTTGTATACATATTCTCTACGGTATCCTGAACATTCAAATGTCCGCCATTGTATTTGCTTACATTGTTTACGCCTCCTGCAAAAACTCGATGAATACCTTTCTCTGAATGGTTTGCGGTGCAATGCATTTGCTGTAGTTGTAGCAAATATTCAACCTGAATTTTCTGAATTAAATGGAGGACACGTAGCAAATAGTGTGTAAAATAAGCATGCCAATTAGAAAAATACAGGTCTGCCTCTTTCCGAAAATGCTAGTTTCCTGGCTATTTTGCTGACCCACTTAGTAGTATCACGGACCAGGAAGAGGTATGCAGATCACTAAAGTCAGCATGAAGTCATGAGTGCTTGTCGCCATACATGTTTCAGGACATTTATTTAAATTATTGAAACAAGAGGGTCAGCATGACAACTAGGCATTAATATTTTAGGAGGTGAAATCCTCAATCTCTGTGGTTCTCCCATGACAGGTAAATCACTTTTCTCTTCCTGACCCCTGTGTGTAATATTCTTTTAGTCTTGTCATTTGTGCATTGCAATCACACAATAAAGGTGTTTGAAGCCTTGCGATGCATGTAGGGAGCACAACCTACCTGTTCCGGTAAATATGAAATGTTGCATTTGGGTACTATGTAGTCCTTTATTCAGAAGCAGGTGGATATTTAGGTTCATTTTAACATGGTTTCCATTGTCATCACACCTGCTGTGGTTTCCAGGGCTCAGTAGCATAAGCTGCGACTTCTTCCATATACATATACATTTTAGAAGGGGAAATCCACAATGGCAATCCCTGTGGTTCTCTCATGACAGGTAATTTTTTTTTCTTTTTCTGACCGCTGTGTGTAATATTTTTTCAGTCCTAACATTTCTGCATTGAAATCACAAAGGTGTACTCAAAACTGAAAATGCATGAAAGGGAGCACAGCCTACCTGTTCAGCCATCTTCTTACCTGCTGTGGCTTTCAGGGCTCAGGAGCTCAAGCTGTGACACCATATTAAAAAAATATTCAATATATTCAATATAAGAAAAAAAGTTAAGGGCACATTCACAAATAAGCTGTGATAACGTGCGCGGTACTGCACAATTTGCCTTAGTGCAATGCATTACCATTCCTTTTCAGTGACACCGCAACGCACACACACACACACACAACACACTGTCTGCTAGAGTTCGCCTCAACAAATATTGTGAAAAATAGTGCAGGAGCTATTTCTCCCTCGTGTTTGGTTCGAATTCGAACTTCAGAACATGGAAACAGTTCGAATTCAAACTCAAACTCAATGAAAGTCTATGGGATCCGAACTTGAAAAATCAAATGTCCCCTTTGAGAGGGCTTATATTCAGGTTAATGGCCATAAAAAGTGTATGGGGATTTGGGTACTGCCCTGGGGGACACGGTAAAAAATAAAATTTTTAAAGGAGCAGTGATTTTAACTCCGGCCGGACACACAAACTGCCGATGTTCGAGTCAAACTCTTGCTTGACTTGAACATCGAGCCCATCCATAGTTATTACCACACAACCGAGTGTAAATGAGCCCGATAACCACTAGCACTTTGCAACTGCCAGTATCATGTCACAATGTGGATATCCTTTTTATTTACAATGCATGGTAATCTAGAATTTCAGTAAGTGGTAACAACACATTCTGGATATATCACTGTGGCTAAACAAAGACATCTACCTGTATATCTTATTGCATGGTAAACATGGTTGCTTAAACTAGACCAAGTTATTTCAGGATGGCATAGTAGCACAGAAAGTCTCCATTGATATTTCATCCTCTCAAAAGCTTTCCAATTGAAGCTTGTGACTGTATACACTCAGTTCTGTTTCTCGGTAAGTTGTCCAATATATTCAAGTACTCTTTATATATTGTACCAAGTCAATATATGTAAAGCCTCCGCTGCTGCTCTGTGGGAGATCTCTGCTCTAGATAAGTACTTTTAAGACCTCTGAGCTGCTCTTCAAGGATGCAATCACTTATAATACCCAGTTCTCAAGTGCTTTGAGTAATTGCTGACATCAAGCTGCTTATAAAAGTAAGTGTGCATTAGGGTGAGCATGCAATGTACTAGTCCAAATAAGTCAGCTGACTATTTTAATAGTTATTAACTACAGGGGCTGCTTTGAATTATGAAATGCAGTTGATATGAAGAGACAATACGTGAGCCGATCTATCAGACAAAAAAAAAAAGAACAAATAGCAAAAATAGCAACAAAAAAAAAGAGTTGTAGTGCCAAAAAGAACTATATTGCCTTTATGTTCCATTAACATTCAAGAACGTAGGGCTCTCATTAAAGCAGTAGAGTGGCCTCATAGCTTTATACATTTGCATTGTGCACCGCTTGCTCTGGGACTCTAAAGGTTTTTAACATGATCGAGAGATCACTGCCGAACGGGCCGGTGTGCGCACGCGCACACTGTCCGTTCAGCATTGCTGTCATCGGAAGCCTGCCCCTCAGGGGGGCGGGCATGCGATGATCGCAGGTACGATCTGCCTGTCAAAGATGGGCAGATCGTACGTTTTTTAAATTACTTTACAACCCTCGCAAGACAAAAGTCTTGCGAGGGTTGTAAAGTGTATGGGCTGTGTTCACACCTGGGTGTTTTTCAGCGCTGATCGAAGCGCTGAAAAACGCTCAGCAAGTGAAATCCCATGAATCCCTATGGGCATGGTTCCCACCTGGGCGTATTTCAGCCCGTGGAAACGTGCTGAAAAACGCCCTACGCCCAAACAAGTACAGGAGCTTCTTTGGGGCGTTTTTCCGCGCGTATCCATTGGTATTCCCGAGTGTGGCTCGGGGGTAACAGAGCGGTAACCCCGAGCCACACTCAGGAATACAGCGTAGGACTTACCTTGTCCTCGATCCCGCTGCCGACTTCCAGGTTCCGTCCCTTGCGAGCGCCCGCGTTGCAGGGTGGCGGAACCCGCAGGAAGTTTGAAAGTAAAAAAAAAAAAAAAACAGAAAAAAAGATAGAGAACATAAAGGAAAAAATAAATAAAATCATACCGCCAGGGAGGTATAAAAACGAGCGTTGAACGCGCGTTTAACTGAACGAAAAAACTTGCTCAAAAACGCGCAAAAAACGAGCTGAAAAACTAGCAGAAAAAACACGCCTATGGTACACCCAGGTGTAAACCTAGAGTAAAGCAAGTGGAGTGCTATTCAAAAAATTTGACAAAAAAGCTAGGAGGAGAGCCTGGTCAAGTCCACTCTCAAAGTCATGTGACCGACCTCCAATCATGGAAATCTTTTGCACCTTTAACTAGAGAGAACTCTGTGGGGCATGGCATCCTCCACGCTGTTGCCTGGTTTTTATGAATGCGATGTACAATGCGGGCTGCAGCATGGAGGAACATTTCAGTGTCCAGCAGATAGCAGTGTACACGGCCTACTATAAATATAACCCCCTTATTGTCCCAGATGTTTAGATCTTACTTAGAATCTTCCTGGAATATTTCTATTTCAGGAAAAAGGTGACCAAGTTTAGAACAAAACCCATTTTCAATACTTTTTAAATGGAATTCCTATTTCTAAGATTTATTTAGTTTTTTTTTCTGATTTTTCCTGATGAGCAAGAATAAAATACAAAAACATGTACATTTCTAGTTAAAATCATGTTCTGGGGCCTTTACAGTGAGCCTGTGCTGAGGTCATTCACAATAAAGTATTTACATAGTCTAATCGATCAGTAAATGCACTTTAAAACAAGCCCTCATTCATCTATTTATCTAAAAGCTTTGTGAAGATATTACTTTTCAAAATTTGCAACACAGACAGCTTTTTTTTTTTATTGTGGGCCGGTTCACTCCATATCCAGTGTGTTCTGGCACGGTTAGTGCCTGGAACGTATTGGATCGCATGATTAAAGCCTCCCGCATTCTATGGCAGAAGGGGGCGTGGTGGTGCCATTTATGTCAAATGGCACCGCAGACATGCCTCCCGCCCGAAGTGCGATCGCCCGCACCAGAACGCGTGGTACAACAATGCCTATTTTTGCGATCACACCGCCCCAGAACTCGGGAGGCTTTAATTATGTGATCCAGTGCGTTCCGGGCACTAACCGTGTCGGAACGCACTGGATATGGTGTAAACCGGCCCTGAGAACAGAGAATTTTGACAGCCTCCCAGCCCTCTAATGTAAACACACAGCAGGTGATCCTGCTGACTCTAGAGTTATTGTTGTGATCGTTGACAAGGAATAACTTTACATTAAAAGCAGATAGAGAGCTCAGGGTTTGCTTGTTTTAAAGTGCGTGTACTGCTTGTTAAGAATAGGTAAACATTTAGGGGGTTATTCACAAAAGGATGAAGAGTTTGGAGTAGGGTTGCCACCTTTTCTTCAAGCGAAACCCAAACACACTCTAGCGATGCGCTGAGATTTTTTTGGGTGAATGAGTCGTGGCTCATTCATATGTAAATAGCTCCATCCATTCATATGCAAATATCACAGTTGAGACTATTTTCAGTGGGGGGACGGTAGCCCCTATCTTAATTTTGGTTGTCCCTGTCTACCTGACATCTTGTGTCCGGGTTTCTGCTGCCATGAAACCCGGACACAATCATTCAAAACCCGGACTGTCCGGGTGAATCCTGGCAGGTGGCAACCCTAGTTTGGAGAAGGCAGGAGAAGTGAACAATCTAGGACAACATAGCTGATTTGGAAAAATGTTCACTTTACTTCTCCTGCCTTTGCTTCAGGTAGACCACAGACAATGCTGGGGTCAGTCCTTCACTCTCTGCCTGCATTTATTGGGCACAGCTTTCAGAGTTCAGCTCCTTTTTTTCAGTAAACCTGTGACAGCCCGAGGCACTTTAAACTGAGCATATGGTGAAACAAAATGCAGGAAGCAGAAATCATGTTCAGTGAAAACCACATGTCGGAACAATCTGTAGATCCAGAGATATAGGGAGCCGATGTTATCTACAAATCTTCCCGTTTCCTATAAAAGCCTCCCTATTGGTTTAACGCAACATGTTTAAGGGGTGCTGCGTCAAGTCATCCTGTTCATCTGGAATGGGCTGGCACCTCAACACGCAAAGAAACAGGCCTGTCTTTTTTTTTCAATGCACCACAATGCAAAAATGGTTTTGGTAGCTATACCTTCCTAGTGATGGGCATCAGAATGCACCTCTCTAATGCACGTGGGCTTGCTGGATGTACTAATCCGCTCACAGGCTGTGCATTTGATCCTACATTGCTAGCGCACATGCGCATGGAGTTGGATGAGAGTTGCACATGTACATCTGCTGATACTATAAGACAAATTGCATATTTACTGTCACATATTATCTGTGTATGTTTGTCCATATTATATACAGTATATATAGATATATATAGAGCTGCATATATATATATATATTTCTACATGTTTTCATGCAATAAAGAAGAGCCTTTGAAATAAGCTTGTCGGTGCGTTGACGATATATTTATTCTTGGTGTGCTTAAAGGCACGGACGTTTTTTCCATGGATTATCTTCATGCACATGACTGAATGGGGCCTTACACATAAACTACGTAAGGAACGGTATCAAGAAAAAAAACTGCCAAGTGAGAGAAAAACACTGCGATCTGAGCCTGTAGTATCTGCACTAGGGATGAGCTCAGGTCTGGATCAAACCCAGTCTAAACCTGAGGTCCTCTGAACACGGAAGTGCCGTGGGCCACCTGCCCACTCAACTGCAGGCTGGGGCATTCCCTGCTCCACAGCTGCACATAAACAAAGAGGCAGGATGCCTGTGCTGTGTGCCATTAACATTATATACCACATCGTTTTATTAGGTCAATTACATCACTGCATCCCCACAGCTGATTGGGCATCAGTGGAATAGAGCTTTCTTGCATGTTTGGAGTAGCTTCTTTTGTGTTTGAAGGAGCTCAGGTTAGAACCCCCCAAATTGAAGCCTTTGATACATGCAAGTGCCTGGGTGGCTACAGAGCCGTCCGATTGCTTTTATGGTTCAGGAAGGGTGCGTCCCCTCCCTCCGCCGCCGCTGTCGGCTATCCTGGGCTTGGCTGTCCTCCAAGAGGCCCTATACGCTGTCCTCCGCCTCCCCTCCGAATGATTATTAGCCCCCTATAACTATAAAGTTCAATGTAAAAAAAGCAAGTTTAAAAATTAAAGACACCAACAAAAAAATTTAAAAAAACATAAAAAAAGATTTTTAAGGTCTCCCATCCCCAAGTACATGTACATAAAAGCGCAAACATGTGTTGGGTGCTCCTACTTGCGGAAACGATGATTACACTACACATATTGCATATTACCGTGAATGTGGGAGTGCAAGTAACAATTCTATGGCCATCAATCGCTGTTAACCCTAAAATGATGAGCGTTAAACGTTTTTAAAAAAGTGTCGCCTATGGGCAATTTGGGATATGATAGTTTTATGTGATTTTTCAAAGGTGCACGCAATTTGAAGGCTTGACATGTTTGGTGTTTGTTTACCCAACATGACCCCGTCTATATTTTACCAAAAAATTGGGTAATAATAATTGTTTCCTAACATAACGTAGGGAATGCAACGTTCGTTTTTCTTTATATAGTAAAAATGTAAACTGCAGTGGTGATTAAATACCACCAAAAGAAAGCTCTATCTGTGCCCAATAAATTATATAAAATTCATTTTGGTATGGCATTGCATGACTGAATAGATGTCAGTCAAAGTACCGCAGAGCTGAATACTGAAAAATGGCCTGGCCAGGAAGGGGCTTTATAGGGGACCTTTACCCTTATCTTCAAAATAACAACAAATACACTTTTAGAAATGTTTAGTAATGGCAATCTACAAACAGAAACTGATAGATAATTGCCGTCTTTTTATACCTTATTTCTCTTTTCCTCTCCATTGTTTTCACAGTGGCCATTTTAACTAAGGGCAGGTTAATATGTCTCCCTTTACTCCCTGGAACTCTGGCACATGTGACTAGACATGTGACCATGCACATCATCTCAGGTGAGCAAAATGCCTTTCCCCCGAGATCTTGTGAGATTACAGATGAGATTTCCCAGCAATGCTCTGCTGATATAATCTTCCCAGGATGCAAAGTTTGGGAACAATTACATTGGGCACAAAGTGGACAAGGAAGTGGAAAAAAAAATTGTAAGTAAAATAAAAATATGTTTGTTTAGCTAATGCATGTAAGATGATTTCATATCAGCATGCAGAGCTGCATGCTGATGTGATGTTTGGCCAAAGGGGATAAAGGTCCACATTAACACCTCACTCTTCAAGTGGTTAAATAAGGAAAACATTTTCTTTTAATATATCTTAGAAGTGATGACGTGTAAATACTGTCTTAAGAAGCTCTGCTGTGCGTCTCAAAAACGCCATAAAGTATGTATGCAATTTTGTCTTCTTTAAAAAAAATATCTTTTTTTTTTTCAATGCTGAGAAATAATTTGTGAACGTTGTAAAAAAAAAAAGAAATGTAACAGAATTTGGACCAGGATGTAATCCCCCCCAGTAATACAATGTAATCACTTTAATCTGAGCTACAATAGTCTCTCTGTATTTTCTATACAATTCCTCCAGCCTGGTCAGTAGTATTATGTTTTTTTTCTTCTTCTTCCAGTTGTCATACAGTTTATACAAGACAGCGTCTATTCTGCCTTGACATTTCAGTTTACAGACAAGCTAGATTAAATGCAGCGGAGAAATATGGGCTCCTCTGAATTCAGTGTTCTTCTAAAAGTATTACTGCAGCAGTGGCGAAAGCCGTGATCTGTAGACCTCGGTAATCTCCGCAGCATCAATAAATGTGAAAACCTGCATAGGCAGTGTAGAGAATGGCCCGGTGTCCTGTGACTGGTCCTACTCATCCATGACATCTACAATGTCCCCTAATTGTCTTACATTGTGCCATCAATTGCCTGCGGATAATTAAAATTCCTGTATGTCTTCATCTCAGTCACTTGGCGGCAAAGGAAGGCTGGATGTTTTACTGGTGTGTGTATTTTCACAAGCTGTATGGTCAGAGTTATACATGATCATTAACAAGTGAGAAAGTTTACAGTCTGGCTGGTGTTCTGCTCAGTGTCAGGGCCGGGCTGGGATTTAACTGCAAGTTAGAGTCCTCTTTGAAGTTCTGGTGGAATAATCATTTACTTGGTAATGAATGTATTGTTTCACAGGGCGCAGAACAGCTATGCTCTGCTCATTTCTCTTTTCTTATATATAGGAATTGCAGTGCACAACGCCTTCTTTGATATGCATATGATTTAGGCAAATTGGGATAGAAGATGAATTAAACACCAGACACCACACAGTGCTATACATTATATACTCCACAGTGTTTCACTGTATACTGTGTTGTACATGATATACTGTATGTTGCACTCAGTACACTGTGCTGTACATTATATACACCCTTGGCTCTCAACTGGTGGGTTGTGACCCAAAAGTGGGCCGCGACCCTATGTTCAGTGGGTCGTGACCCTGTGTTCAGTGGGTCACCACATGCCTTCCACTTTTCCAGGTGAGAGGCTCCTCTGCCTCCCCCTAGCGCAGCACTGTTAGTTCTCACGCCAAGCAGCCATTCAAAATATGCTGCATGTTGCCGAGCATCAGCTTGGGCTGGGATGGGATGGGGCATTGGCCATGAGGAAGCTCCATCCATACTTGCATTGCTTACAGCTCCTTCACGTGTCCTATAGAGGTGCCTGTGACCTCACATTCTGGCTCCTGGCACCTCTACAAGGTGCACAAGATTATGTATGTGGTTGTGTGTGACTGTGTTTTTGAGGGACCATTCACACTAGTAAAGTGCGTTAATCACATAGTAGCATGTGATTAACACACTGTACCACGCAATCGCACCTACTGTGCATTCTGGTGTGGGAGGTGTGTTTCATTGCCATATATTTGAATGATACCACAAACGCTTCTCCCATCCACAGTTCGTACACCCGCTTTGGAACGTGTGGTACCCTAATTCTGTGCATTCCATTATATTGCGACTTGGAATGAGGTTACACAGGTTGAGAACCACTGATATACACCATTGTTGCACTCAGTACTTTACATGATATACTCCAAAATGTTTCACTCAGTACACTGTGATGTACATTATATAGTCCATAGTTTTTCACTCAGTATACTGTGCTGTACATTATATATATATTGCACTCAGTATGCTGTGCCGTACATTATATACTCCAAAATGTTGCACACACGTGTTTGTGCTGTATGTATTATAATGTGATATACATTATTTACTCCTCAATATTGCACTCTGTACACTGTGCTGTACATTTATATACACCCCTGTGTTGCATTCACAACTGTATGTGAAATACTCTGCAATGTTTCACTCTATCCGATCACTGAGTACACTGTGATATGCACTATATACTCCACAATGTTGCACTCAGTAAACTGTACTGCCAATTTTATATACTTCATAATGCTGCACTTGCAAGTTTGTGTATGTTATACATTCTACAATGTACAGCACTCCACTCAATATACTCCATGCCTGTGCTCTATATTATTTACTCCTCAATGTAGCACTCAGTATACTGTGCTGTACAATATATAGATTGCACTCAGTACACTTCGCTTTACATTATATACTCTGTAGTACTGCACTCAGTACGCTGTGCTGTACACTATATACTTTACACAGTGGCAGTCAATAGTACTGTGCTGTAAGTTTTATATCCTTCACAAGGATGCACTAATGTGTGCATGTATGTATAAGTGCTGTGCATCCTATAATGCACACTCTCTGTGCTGTAAATCATATACTCCATGCCAAGATAGTTAAATCATAGATGGATAGATATTTCTCTCTCTTATCCTTTGTTGTTGAAGAATTAGGTGAATCCTTTGTCTCCTTTTATGAAGAACATGTACAGTATTTTGGGGAGAATGATTTCAGAATATGAACTGACATAGAGGCCGCCTCCACAATGGAATGGACATCACATTCTGAGTCTCACAAAGCCGGTCTTCTTTCAGCATCTTGTAATAGCCAAGATTATAATAAAGAGTCTCTTGGAAAGAAATGTGTTTAATAACTCTGTGTTGTCATACTCTGAGATGCTCTGATGGTTCCCGATTTGTTCTTTTATTAACTGAATTAGGTATTGTACAGATTGTAATGGGTTTACTGAGAGCAAGGAAATATCCCTTTCATCCTCACATTTTGCCTTTGTATATATAAATGCACAGACATAATGATTTAATGATGGTGTACAGATAGATAGATAGATAGGAAGGAATGATAGATAGATAGATAGATAGATAGATAGATAGATAGATAGATATATGATAGATGGATATATGATAGCTAGATATATGATCGATAGATATATGATAGGTAGATAGATAGATAGATAGATAGATAGATAGATAGATAGATAAATAGATAGGCAGGCAGGTCTAAGTGACTGAGGAGAATGCATTCTCTTTGTGGCTGAGGTTTAACATTTTTGGCTAGACATAGAAATAGACACTAGAGGAAGAATCTACAAATCTGTTTTTTTTTTAAAAGTTAAAGTTAGCTCAGTGAACATACATCATCATCGTTCCTCTTGGGTAAATCAGGCAGTCAGTAATAGGGACACCCACAGGAACCGTGGAGTGCAATTCCACCAGCCTCAGCCCACCCCTTCATTCAAAGCTGCTGAGAGGGTTTCCCATTGAATCTCTGATTATAAATGATAAAAAGACTTATGGAGGGAGCTGGGCACAGTACATACTTCCTATTACTGCTGGCAGACAGCACCATCTACCTGGGTGTAGACGTAGTACCTGTGCCAAGCTTCACTTATTATATATGTATATAAATTATGGATATTGTACTTGTTTCTCTGTTGCTATAGGTACAGAACCATTTCCACTGATACAACTTAATTCCAACCGGGAACAAAAGGTGAACGCTGATATTAAAGGATATCTCGTTTCTGGCAAAAGAATCCGCTAGGTGTACACGCATGGAAGTGTTCCCTAACAATAAGTCATTGATGTGAGCAGATTCTTCGGGGAATGGCTACAAATACAAAGCAATTCCCCCGCTGCCCTCGCGGCTGAGCTGACAAGACTGACTTAATTGCTTCAGTAAAGCATATCGGGCCGCCATCGCTGTTCCTGCCCTGAATGGATTCACGCGCCTCGCCGGTGCAACATTATCTCAAAGATACAGATGGATGCGGAGTGTTGGGTGGAAGCTGTTGGAGATACCAGGAGAATTAAGATCGGGTCTTTTTCAGAACAATTAAAGTGGCTGCTGCCTACCAGGAAAGAAACCTTTAAAGCCAGTCCATGGGTCTGTCATGTCTGCCATTCCCTGGAGGATCTCTACACTGTACTTCCTGCGCCATTTCACTGCTAGCCTATTATTGTAAGAAATAATTCAACATCTGCCTAGAGTTCATCTAACCAACACAAACGTGTGATTTGCCCATCCAGTGCCCACACTAGAGTTCCTCTTTCATCCAACTTGTATAAATCTCGTGCAGACAAAGCAGTTGACTTACTAAAGGCGTACAGGCCGTGCACGTAGCAACTTCGCAAATTCAATGTTAGTGAATAAGGTGAAGCTGTGTTCACTTTGAATAACATAAACTTTACTTTCAATTTTCCTTGCACATGATTGGGCAGTCAAAGTGAACAAACCTCCCCCAAATAAATAACATCCACTTTGCAAAGTGAACATTCAGTGCACTAGGCAGGGCCATAACTACAGATTACGGGGCCCCATAGCAAAAAAGTGATAGAGGCCCCCCTAATGACCTCTCTCTGAGCTGTGAGTAGCAATACCAACATCCCAAAGACTCCTCTTGTGCATCTGATGTTGTCTCTACACTGTAGACTTTGTCAGCCACTCCAACCCTTAATGATACAGTACTGTATTATGTTCTATGTTTATTTGACTCAACAACTTAATGGGGCCCCTTCCACCCCAAGCCCCATAGCAGCTGTCTGGGCTGCTATTGTTATAGTTACGCCACAGGCAGTAGGTGAACAGCCTATGGACCTCTAGTAAATCAACCCTAGCGTGTAGTTTTCTCTCGGCAAGGGTTTCATCCTCATGTCATATGAGGCACACTGAATGAGCTTAAAGGTAAAGTCCACCTTTTTAAAAAATAAAATAAATGTACTTGCATTCATCAGATAAAAAAATGTGCATTTATTATATTTTTGTTCAGTAAAACATTGCAACCATAATCAGTGTATCACAGGTGCAGTGCCCTGGCTCCTGCAGACTCCCGTCCCTGTCCATACCAGCTTTAGTTCTCTTTTGGGTCACAGGAGGACATTCTCTAATGTCCTCCTGTGACCCAAAGTCAGCAAATACTGGGCTACTGTCTGCTATCTGCTGACAGCGCAGAGCTGTGCTGCAGCCGGGAAAGATCCAGACAGTATTGCTGGGATCCACCCCGATACTTGATTGACAGCTGGCTCTGCCTCTCTAGGGCCAGAGCCAGCTGTGCCCCCCCCGTCTGTCCTTCCAATGAGCGCTGGAGGAACAGAGAGCAGTGACTGAAAGTCACCTCAATAGATCAATCAAGCTGAAATGTACAGTTAGAGCAATGGCCCTCTCTCCATATGGTTACATCTATGTTTTCAATGAGAGACAGCCTGCCTGAAAGCAGAAAGCTTCTGGTGTAAATTTTTTTTTTTTGGAAAGGCTGAGAATAAATCTAACCCAAAACCTTTATAGTTTCCTGACCATTATAGCTTCCCTTCAAATGTGAACTTTTCATGCTTGACCAGAGTGTGTGTCTTTACACAGACGTCAGTGTCAGCAACAGCCATCTGACATCTATAATCTGTACATAGATTTTACATATTCCTGATGGCATTTAATGGCATTTCAGCCTCCTCAGTATATATCATTACACCAATCAATTAGGAAGCTACCGGTGCCAAAATACAATCTGAAGTGCATTAATCTTGAAAGGCCCCTTTTCAATTAAGTGAAATATGTCATTAAAAAAATAATACCATACACTGTAAAATTTTAGTGGAGTAATTTCTGACTATGGATTTAAAGCAAAACATAAAAGACGTGGTTAAGCGGCTTTTATTTGCTTCCTGCATGAATAAAGGGATTTATAGAAAAAGTGAAAACAACACGTATAGCCGTTCTATAGTTTTCCATGAACAGCTGCCAGGTCTGTCCACCAGTAGCCCCTCTACGGGATGGAAACTTCTCACTCCTTCATTTTCAGATTTAATAGCAAAAATTTCCTTTATTTATAGACCTGCCAGAAACTGGGTTGCCAAAAGCATGTTTTATCTGTAAAGTATTTGGATGAAAATTGCTTCCCTCAAAAGAAGGGAAAGAAAAAAAAAAAAGACGACTTTGGAGTGTTTAGTAATGAAACGAATCATTTTGGCTGACAAAGCAATTATTTTCCAAAATGTGTTTTTTTTAAAAAGGAAATTGTTCTAATGTGAACAATAGGTTAAAGCTGAACTCCAGACATATACAAAACGTCAATTAATGCAATTAGGTATTCATTAGGAAAGCCACAAAAAGCCCAACTCTAGCTAACACTTTAAATATTCTTCAATTCACACCATTCATACATATTTCTGAATTGGCCCTTGCATCAGCATACTGTAATCCGTGTAATCAGAGATTCAGTCTCTGCAGCAGTGCACATGGGCTGACAGGGAATATGCTCACAACAGAACAGACCAGAAGGATAACCTGATCAGTGTGCCACTGCTCTTTTTTAGACCCATGGGCAAGGTTTGGGGGAGGGTTGTTCTCTCCAAAAACTTATGCTTTTGCTGCAGTAGAAGTGAAAAGAAGCAAGGAGGAAAGGCAGAGGAATGGGAAGAAAGCAAGAGTAGGAAAGAAAGAGAGAGCGAGAAAGAAGGAAGGATAGAGAGAAAGGAAAAAGGAAAGAGAGAGAAAGAAAGAAGGAAAGAAAGAAAGAAGGAAGGAAGGAAGGAAGGAAGAATGCAGAGAGGGAGAGAAAAAAGAAGGAAAGAGAGAAAAAGAGAGAAATAAAGAAGGAAAGAAAGAAGGAAGAGAGAGAAAGAAAGAAAGAGAGGGAAAAAAGAAGGAAAGAAAGAGAAAAAGAAAAGAACGAAAATAAGAGGAAGGAAGGAAGAATGCAGAGAGGGAGAGAAAGAAAGAAGGAAAGAGAGGGAAAGAAAGAAGGAAAAAGAGAAAGAAAGAAAGAAAGAAAGGAGAGAGAGAAAGAAAGAAAGAAAGAAAGAAAGAAAGAAAGAAAGAAAGAAAGAAGGAAAGAAGAAAGGAAGGAATCAAAGGAGGAACCCTCTTACCATCTTGTCTTGAATTGTATTGAAATTGTAATGCCTTCCTTATACTGTAAAGCGCTGCACAAACTGTTGGTGCTATATAAATTCTGTATAATAATAATAATAAAGAATGAAAAGGAAGGAGATAGGAAGGAAATAAGGATGGAAGGTAGAAATGGAAGGAAGAAAGGAAATTAATATTTAAAGTGTATCTATTCTAAACCCCAAAACAAAGATTTAATATATTGCTGCTTACCAGTCCATAGATACATTGGTTGCATTAGTTTTCTCTTCTATGCTTTTTTTTCTTTACTTTCACCTGATGAACTGGCAATTAACACACTTCCTGCCTTAGGGTGGCTCCACTCTATGCAATAGCAACAGAACCACCCTTGGATAGCAGCATTGTCACCCTGCTTACAGCTTACAGCTGGACATGTAAATATTGTTTTGTTCTGAATGGATATTACTTACGAATTTCCAAATTCAAATGCGTGTGAATGCAAACAAATCCGAATGCTCATTTAATTTGGAAACTACCAAAAAACCTAAAAAAACAAAATGAATGCAATGATTACATTTGGGGTCGGTAAATGGCTATATATTAATTTTTTGCTTTTGGGTTTGGATACGCTTTAAAGCAGGAGGCTCACAGAATGTGAAACCCATCCAACCCATAGCAATGATGTCAGGGGCCTGCTCAATATCATAGTCTATCAAGCCACAAAGAACTAGTGACAGGATTCTCTACCTGTTGATAGAATGAATTATCCAGGTCTCAAAGAACTGATTCTCTGAAATCTTGCTCCAGGTTAAAGTATGGCACCATCTACTGTGTAATAGTAACAGGTACTCTATAAAAAAAGGCTATCTTTCCTTTGAAAATAATAAAATAATGTGGATTGTCAAAAGAAGAAAACTGACCTTACGTCCAGTAACAGAAAGCTAATGTACGAAATAGTGTCCACAGGAAGAAATATCCCATTGATAAATAATTTACTCTTTTCTAGCCACATTTCATTTTTGTTTTTACTAAAATAAATGATCTTGGCATTTGTAGATTTTGGATTTAACGATCATCTTCTGCTAGAGGGATCAGTAGAATTTCTCTCATACATGTACCGCAACCCTGAAATAGACATTAAATAATGTGGATTTCATGCTAAAATGCCTTCCAGGGTTAAGCCACGATATTTTTCGTTTTCTGTATTCCAGTTTACCCAAACCACTATAGAATGGAAACCCAAGTGCCTTCAATTTAAAGGGACTTTTACGTCTTACTTTTTTTTAGCATGCAAGTGTTAAGGAATTTAGATCTTTTTTTATGTGATTATTCGTTTATATATTTAATATTTACAATGATTATTTAGTATGAAACGATCATGTTTTTTATCCTTTGAGATATATATATATATATAAACATTTACATATTTACCGTATTTTCGCTCCATAAGGCCCACCTGACCATAAGACGCACCTAGGGAGGGCAGGGTTCTGTGTAGTTCCTGATAGCTGAGACAGGTGGCGCTGTGATTACAGCGCCACGGTCTCAGTGATCACACAGAGCAGACGAAGAACGGACATTCTTTGCCTGCTCTAGGGCTCTATGGTGGGCTCCTATGCCGTGGTCACGGATCCCCCAGAGGATCGGGGGACCCCGAAAAACGCACGGGGGGTGGGGGGGGGGGGGGGGGGGGCACGACGACAGGATCGTCGCTGCTCCTTTCATACAAGTGACCTAATGAGATAACTTGTATGAAAACGAGCGGCGACTCCACACTATACATTTAACTCTGCTTGACCAGAGCAGGGCTATATGTACAAAAAAACTACTCGCCCGGTGCCCGAAACTGCATGTCCCGGGCGTTGGGCGATAGGAATTCCACACTACTGGCTACACTGTCAGCCCCGCCGCCTCAGCTCTCGCACATTCACTCCATAAGTCGCACAGACATTTTTGCCCGCCTTTTGGGGAAAAGAAAGTGCGTCTTATGGAGCTAAAAATACGGTATACACTTATTGATTTATTTAGATATCTGTATATATTGGAGCAATTTGAGTGTAGATGGGAACCTTTTGTTCTTGCATTCTCACTAATTACCCTGGGGCAAACTATTTCTAGTGGAGAAGTAGTCACATGTCCAGGCTGGTGAAGGGGAACTCTGTCTGTAAGTGATGATGCTATTGAGGATGGAGTGAAGTGTCAGTGGTGGGTGACTCTTTCATCAGGGATATAGCAGTGACTCTTCCTTTGAATGTTCACTCACTGATGACTTAAAAGGGAACTTTCAGTAACTTTGGGGCTCATTCACACTACCCTGTCTGCTAAAATGCTCCGTTTTAGCGGACGGGTTAGTGTATTCTGACAGCTCTGCGGGGTAGGCGGTGTGATGCACTGTCACACATTATCACTTTGTTTCCATTTTTCTTTCTTAACTATATTTGGACTTTACAAAGTGTACACTCCATTTAAGCCCCTGCACACACTGCTATTAATATGGCGGTAAGTCCTTCCTCATTTTCCACGTCCCTATATATACATGTTTAATGAAAGAATCCACCTGTTTTTGTTTGTTTGAATTCTCCATTTGGTATTGGAAAAACACAGCTGCTGCTGTCTTTGTGGTGTATTTTTAAATCTCATACAAATGCATTTCGCCCACGCCAACAAGCAAAAATCTGTGACAATAATATTAAATGAAAACAAGAAGAAAATGAAACCTTAAAGGGAATGTATCATCTTTTCAGCTTTTAGTTTTTTAGATATACATGTAAAAGCAGGGCCGGCCTCAGGCCTTTAGGCGCCCTGTGCGAGAAAGCTTTACAGTGCCCCTCAGTGACCACACCCATCAGAGGCCGCACTCATTCCTACAATACCGGCACCAATTAAAGCATCCCATTTTGTTAAGCGCCAAAGAAACAGATTAAAAGTATTATCAAAATAAAACTTTTATTCAAAGGTATTAAACTTGTAGGCACAATATAAGTATTCTTATCAAATAAAACAACAGTAGACAAACAAGTGGTAAACAATAAATGTCAAACTAAAATAAAGTCTATAAATATAAAGTGTCGGGATGTCATGCAGACCCTTTTTTCACGTAAGTGCATCTAGAAAAGTAAAAACAGTGTGGGGAATCCGGCCCTGCCTGCAGCTTATAGCAAAATGTGTCGGCCACGTAGTGCCCCTGTTGCCATGGCGTCCTGTGTGGCCGTACAGCTCGCACACCCCAAAGGCCGGCCCTGTGTAAAAGAGACCAGCTTGATTTAAATTATCTCACCAGACTGTGCTAATGTTTAAAAAAATCTGAGGTTAGTTTGTATGATAAATGTACATGGGAGCAGCCATATTTGCTGATTACATACACAGGCTCTGCTTCCTGCTTTGCAGCGCAGTACAATGTCTGTGCTTTACTGCTCCTTCTCACAATGCAAGTCTGTGAGTGGGCCAAATCTCTGAAAATTATGAACTCCCTGTCTGTCTGATATTGTATTTCTTTCAATATGTTTATTTGAAGTATGAATGGAAGGTTTTAAATGGAGCCGATATTGGAGAAATGGGTGTGGCCACTGAAAGGGTGTGGTTACTGAGGGGCGTGGTCACTATGGGGCGCTGTAAAGCTTTCTCGCACAGGGCGCCTAAAGACCTAAGGCCGGCCCTGAGTCCTTACATATGGTGGCTGCACTCTTTTTTTCCATGTTTTTCCCTGCATGTTCACCTAGTTACGCTGCAAATAACACACTTTCTGTCCATTCATGTCTACACTAATTTCTCCACTGTATCTATGGAGGTAGCCATGGTTGTCACATCTTCCTTTGTTCATCTCTATAGTATAGAAAGGCAACCTTGGCACTCCAGCTTTTGTAGAACTACAAGGCTCATGAAGAAATGCAAGACTCTATCCGAAAAATGGAAAAAAAAAAGTTTTGGCTGTACATACACTCTAATCAAAGAAACTTACTACACAGGGGTGTATTTATTTAAAAAAATGCAGTGCCTTTCACCCTTTTCACCCCAAAATTGCGTGTACATTTGATCTGTAGAACTAGAGGCATAAACAAACGTTATTAGAATATTTTCTTTCCAGGCCGGATGTAATATCAGGTAAATACCGCATGTTGACCACAAGCTGGAGCTAAAAAAACTATGCTCTTCAGCTCCATCCAGTGGCCATTACTGGTATATACCTAAAATTTCATTCAGTTTGGAAAGAAGATATACTAATAACATCAGTTTTTGCCTCCATTCCCACAGTATAAATGTACATGCAATTTTCGCAGGGCAAACGTCACTGTGAATTTTCTCATAGTGCACACTGATATCTCATTAGACTGATACGCAAAACCACAATGATTATATTTTTTTCTGATAAGATATAAAATTATGGCCGAGATGTCATCTGTGACAAGCATTTCAGGCCTTGTTAAAAGAACGTTAACAATTGCTGCTTTAAACCCTGTGACACCTTAGCCACTGTGATTTGAAATGTCTCTCTCAGGATGACAGTCACTTATGACTTTGGCCGCCAGAAATATGCTAAGCAGTGACAATCTGCAAATGGAAATATTATCTTAATTGCTTTGTCACTGTTAGGGGACCACACAGGCTCATTCCATTCCTCCGTTTACATTTCAAAAAGATGAATTCTTCCATTTCTGCGATTTGCCCGCTGTAAAATGTCACATTTCCATTTCGCATTTCAACAAACTGGCGCTGGGCTCCATCTTTGCTGGTATGTGTCTATTTTTATTCCGGTAATTAATGGGGACTTGGATCATTGTTTGCAGACATTAACTCTTGCATAAAAAGCACACAAGCTGCCACTGCACGTCTCATTGCCAGGACCACTTGTGCAAGGGCTGATGTCTCTGCAAAACCGCTCAATGATATCATCTCATGATCTCAATCAAGCATGGAGATTATGGGGGCGCTGAGGGGGTAAAGGCTGGTTGCTGAGTGGCTTAAGTTTTCATTTTGGAATTTATTTTGGGCAACTGTTTGCTCTGTTCACTAAATGCCCATGGTTGTCCTTATCGCTGTGCCCACCAAAATGCAGTTCACTGGTTTACTAAATCTGTTCTCAGGAACAGGGACACAGGAACATGTAACCAGAGGCTGCAGACCTGTTCGAAACATCTGAATGTCTTCAGTAACAACTGCATGTCAAAACCCTTAGTAGCTACAGAGATGAAATCATGTGCAGATCCTTACTCTAGAAATGGGAGAACATGTAACTCACTACCCTTCCTCCCACATGACCGCAATGATGCTTGACGTTTACTTGGGCAGGCACTTAGCCCTTTAAGTCACATGGCAGACAGCACAGCCACAGGGTTGACGCCATTTTAAAGTGGAAATGTAGCTTTCAAAAATAAGTATTAAGCCCTATCCATGACCTGGGGACACTGATCTGTCATTAAACAATAACAACTGGGCGGGGCCAGCCGTGACATCACGGTCGTCTCCGCCCAGTTGTTATTCATTGGCCGGGATCTGCTAGAAGACTCTAGTAGGTGCCGGCCAATAGGAAACAGTTGGGTCGGAGCTAAATCTTTATTTTTTAATTTTACTATTTACATTTTTAATTTTTTGAAAAACTCTTTTCATTGATTTTCTTTTCTGCTCGGAGGTACCCAGCAGAATAGCTAAGCCAAATGCAGCTCGGCGGCATTCGGCTATTCACTCACTGCCGTTCGACCCCTATGAGAACAGGGGCGGACGGCAGCGAGTGAGCTGGCAGAGCTTCGGTTTCGAGTCAAAGTCGTTCTGCACTTCGGCTCAACCGAACATGCAGAGCATGTTCGGCTGACCGAAGTGCAGCCAAAGGCAGGCAATGTACAGCTGATTTTAGCCGATGTACGGCCGAAATCAGCCGTGCAAGCCAGAATTGAATAGCCAAACAGCGTTCGGCTCACTTCACTTTGGCTGGGTTATTCACTTGGTTGCCTTCGGCAGCTTCAAGAATAACCCCCTTACTGTCCATTCATGTCTACACTAATTTCTCAACTGTACATATGGAGGTAGCCATGGTTGTCTCACAGCCTGAGCTTCAAACATGTCTTCCTTTGTTCAGCCCTATAACATGATAATGCAGGGGTAGACAACCTTGGCACTCCAGCTGTTGTAGAACCATGTGTTCCAGGAAGCAATGCAGGACTCTGACAACCACAGACATAACTCCCAGAGGATTTGTAGTTACATCACAGCTGGAGTGCTGAGGTTGCCTAAGATTGTTATGCTGCCTTTAGCTCACAAAATCAGTATGTTTAGTGCACGTTATCACACTGTATACAGTACTGCACTCGAGGTGCACTGGTGCATTGCCAATTATCAATGGTACCCCAATGCACCTCCCAGTGAAGCACTGTCAACGTGCATTGCACTGCAGTGCGCAGGGGTGTCCCTACACCCCTGCGAGGTTCTGGTGTACCTCTGGCATCACGCCCCAGCTCACTGACATCACTGGTTGCCAGGAGCTGGGCGGGACGATTGGCTCCTGGCAACCCTTGGTGTCAGTGAGCTGGGAGGGACATCGGCTAGAACATCACAGGCTGCTAAGAGCTCTTAGCAACCTGGGATACTCTGGCTGGAAAGGGGGTGTCAGGCACACCATCCATGTGTTTAGAGCAATGCTATAGAGTGAAGATACACAGACTGTAACTACTAAGAGGGGAATACAATACTTAATACAATATGAAGACTAAGCATATGTTTAGATCAAATACTGACCCTTTCATGTGACATCACTGTTTTGAAAAGTTTTAGGAGGGTCATGGTAAAAGTATTATATCTTCAAAGCAGAACTGGATACTCACTACGGTTAAAAAACAAAAGTTAGAGTTTCACTTTAACTTTTGCATTAGGAAACCATGAATGAGCCTATAAACCATTATCACATGCCTCATTGCCTGGACTGCTTCGAAAATTACTGCTGGTTCCGCAGAAGTGCTCCCCGATATCACAGCGCTAGGTGCCTATGTAGGCATTTAAGTACACGGGCCACTGGTTACAACGTTAGCCGCAGGGCTCGAAAAGTCTTTCTACTGGTGCAGCATGCTCCTGTTTTCAGGGAGGACGTTTTATGTCAGCATCTTAGAAAAATGACACAGCTACAAAAACCCACATGTCAACCGGATGGGAGTTTGGTACATTGTGCAAACATTATTTACTTGGAAGTGCGTCTCATGTCGAACGTTCAGCATTATCCAGGTACATCATAATAAAGCAGTTACTAATGCACAAGCTCCTGATAGAAAACAAATGTTTTATGTGGAATCAAAAAGGGCAGTGGAGTACCTTGGCATTAAAGGAGTTTTCATGGATTTATTTTTTTCAACGAAGCATTACCAGGAAATGCATTATGTTTGCAGTGAACCAAGGTCAATGTAAGACACTGGTGTATGCGAAGGTTGGTACATAGCACCTCTTGCTTATATTCGGCAGCAACCTACAGCAGTGTTAAACATCCGGTGATGGCTGTATACATACAAGTGTTCGGGTGGCTATAGAGATGCTTGTATGGTGTCAGGGAGTGTGCCCCCCGCCACCGGCTATATGGGGCCCTGCTGTCCCCCTTTCGGACACGGGACCGGCATGGCAGGTCTGTTCACTTTGATCGGAGGGATACACCTGCTGATCTCTCCTCCAATCACTAAACCCAGAAGTGATGTATATTACATCACTTCTGGTTTCAGGCTGTCATTTTTCTGGCTGCTGTAGCTGGAGAAGAAGCTGGTGAAGCAGATCTTTGCGTCATCAGCTTCTTTGGGTACCATAGGTGACATTAGGGGGTAAGTATATGTAAAGCCAAAAGATTTTCCTTTGCTTCCTGTCTTGAGACACAACAAAAGTAAAGGAGATCTCTCCAAAGTTAAGGAAATCTTCTCTTCGGAACAAATGTACCCGTTGGAAAATTTCCCTTTTATTCCAGTTCGTGGCAAAAAAAAAGCCAGAAAAAAAGGGTAAATTTCCCCCGTCAGGGACATAGATAACAATAAAAGAAACTGGCATGGAAAGAAAGGATAAGAGTGCTAAGCAGTAGGGAATGGTCCAGATATGAATTTGTATTGATCACAATGATAGGGTTTATCAAAAGTTGACAGCCAGTACGTTTTGAGGGTTATACGCTTTCATCAGGGTTTGGGTTTATTATGCAAGAACAATATGGACAGATGGCTAATCCAGGGTTTTAACTCTTCATGAGATGTAATTTAAAGCTCACTCAGTAAAAATGCCTGTCATCCTGAGCTTATTCTCCTAGGGGCTCCACTGGTGCTCTACTGGGAAGTAAAGAGCTGCCACACTATAGCAATCACTTGATTCATACAGAACCTCCACCAAGCTTAGAGTCCAGTACTCCACCACCTTTATTCTGGAACAAAAACAAAAAAAAATCCAACAAAAGTTTTAGCCAAAATGAAAAAAGAAAAATGGTGCTAGATAGACTGTAAAGATAAAGGGGCTGATGTATAAACACTCCGGCCAGCTTATGGCTGGGTGAATGCATTCCTGCAACTAGATGGAGCCGAGGGGTATTGGAATGTCCTATGTTTCCTCAGCTTTATACAGTATTGTTCAAATGACATTCACTATACTGTATATGCTCCATCCAGCTATAGGCGCTATAGGCTGGATGGAGCATTTATACCTCAGCCCTTTAGAGTTAAAGTGATATTACAGTTACATTTTTTTAAACTATTAAACATGCTGATTAAATCACTTATAATGGATTCTGCTCCCTGAAGATTTAAAAGTGGTAGCTTCCTGCAAAATCAGTTGGTTGCCTGAGCACTGGTCCTTATATCCTGTTTTAGGTTCCTTTCCGTTGCAGGGTCCTATGGCGCCACCCTCCCTTGTGCGCTAGTAAGTTTAGTGGTTCTCAACAAACAGACAGGCACAGCAGTGCAAGACACCCCCTTCCGACTCCCCCCCCCCCCCCATTCTCGGCTCCTCCTTACTCCCTCCTTTCCTCTCCCTTCTACAAGCTAGTAAATGGACAGTTGCTGGAGATTGCTCTGTGCCTTGTGATCTTGTTCTGGACAGAAGGTTAAGGTAAGCTAAGCTGAGAGATTTGGAGCAGCTGTTTGGAAACATGACTGTAGGTGCTTGGGCACAAATGTAAAGAAATACTTGGCTGGGCAATGTATATTTGCTTGATCTGCATTCATTATTGAAAATATATGAGATTTTATTACTGCTTTAATATTCCAGGGACATATAAGGTGGGTCGCATCACCAATTACAAATCCAAGATAACCCATTGCACTCCTGACCGGAGGGTGGGTGCAGTAGCGACAGCAGATGCCTCTGCAGATAACTCGAGATCAGTAAAAAGTCACTCGCACTCCAATATAACGTCCAGTCAATCTATTTATTGACTAAATAGTGCAGCATTTCCATGCATCACCAATTACATCTCTTTAGGACTAAACACCCTGCAGGTGAGTCCTGGACTCCAACAGTAGTAGCCATTAGGTGCAGTTCTATCTCTCACACCCTATTTCAAATGTGCTGTTTGTACACTAACAATTGTGTGCTCTTTTGTCTAGTAGTTGTTATTAATGTTAGCAGTATGCCATGTTCTTTGCTGTTTTCAAATTGCATCATGCTGCCATTTTGATTCCTGTGTTTCCACTGATGTTAATAGAAGCAAATGCGTTCCGCAGTACATTTTTACTCTGTAAGTGTTGTGCATTAACCAGTGAAAAGAAAACAATGAAAAGTCTTAAACTGCAATGTAAAGGATGCCATTGTTTGAAAAGTAAAAGGGATTAAAACCTCATTAAATGGATTTAAAAGATTTCTGATGCAGAAAAACCTTGAACATATACCCTGAGAGTACTGACAGCTATGTTGATGAGCTGTAGCAGAAGCTGGTATAATGCACACGGAATGTATTTGATGACCTGGGGGGTCGGCTATATTTACTATGAAATAAATCCCCTGTTTATACCGCCCTGCCCCTTCAGGGTATGAATTTTCGGGGATGTGTCGTCAAAATATTCATGGTTGGCAGGTTATCTGTTTCTGTTTTTTTAACATGCTATTTCAACATCCAGCTGCTTTTATAACCTTAAACTTAATTTCTAATCTCCCCTTACCCCATTAAGAAGCCATTTCTTCAGTCTATGCCTTAGGCTTTAGAGTTACTCAGCAAATAGCTAGATTCGGCTCCACACATTATTGAGAGCTTCTGCAAAGCAATCCACAGCCCCGGAGTCACCCCATCTGCCGCTGATGACTGGACTGTGACACACACCATTTAAATTCAATTTTGTTTTTATTCCTTGATGAGCCTTTGATAGCTATTTTCAGGTATCTTCACAGTTGGAAAGTGGTGCTGTCAGGAGCAGGTGTATCCGAGTGGAATTAGACAGAGGCTGTGATGTGCAGTTTGCCATTCCTAAAATAAAAAAAATTACTTTGGAATCAACCCTCCCACTCCCACTCCCACTCCTATATATAGAGTCAGGGGTAGGGATGCACCGATACCAAGTACCATACTCGGTACAAGTACAAGTACATGTACAGATACTTTTCGAGCTCGAAGACTAGAGAAAAATTAGGCTGCAGCTGTCATTTGTAAGGAGCACACGGAGCTCCTGGGATTTGTACATCTCTGTTTTAATGTATGATTTTTTAAAAATAAACATATATAAAAGGGATGCACCGATACTATTTTTGCAAGTACAAATACTTGCCCAAGTACTTACAAGTACAAGTACTGATACATTTTTGTTTATTGTCATGTGACAGTTTTTCTAAAACAATACAGACTAATGATTTCAGGACAGTGGTGGAGCGCCAGAGCCAGGTCCCAGCTGCAACCGCTGCAACCCTGGTAGTTTTGGTGAAAATGCCAAGTATCGGCACTGGTATCTGAACTGGTATCGGTGCATCCCTAGTCTGCGTGTAACGCAGAGGAATACTAGAATATTCCTCTCTGTCATGGTGGCTGTGGATCTTTCTTGCTCCTGGTACAGCCCCAGAATGACGTTGGTCCTTCAACATAATCTTGTACCCATGGTAGCCACTGGTCCTGCATTGTACATGATGATGTCGACAAAGGGGTGGCCAAACAACTGGGAAAAGAGGAGCACTGCAATTACATATTTTTGTTCCACTGCCTTTTTAAAATGGTCATGGCAAGTCATTGATAGGAGAAGGAACCACACTGGAGGAGTTTGGAATGTTTCTAATGTCAGGACACCATCTGCAGGGAGTTTGCATGCTCTCCCTGTGCTTGCATGAGTTTCCTCCAACACTCCAAAGACAGCCAGCTGAATCTGCTGGAAACAAAACTTTTAAACATCAAGAAGCAGTAGCCATTGAAAGTGATTCAATAAGCATTTAAAATGGCTTAAAAACCTTTTGATTTTCATATCGCTTTAATTTAAAAATGATATGACTTAAATTTGGGAGTTGGTTTCTTTTCAAAGTTTCTGCAGAAAGAGCTGTTTACCTGTTCTCCAATCAGGGATCAGAACTTGTTACCAAGTATGGTAGGAGAAATGGACCAATTCTTGTAATGACCTCTTATAGAGTGAATGGAACAGGGAGGAGGAGAGCAGAGTGGAAGGGAGGGTGTAAAGCTAAATGTGTACTTGTAGTCACGGAGTCGCCCATCACAGACTCGTGCATCATTCCGCTCGTGCATTTGAACAAGATCACGGCTAAAAGAGCCATGCGTCGTGTATCGCAAACAAAAAAGGTACATGTACCTTTTTTCTGCGATTGCCGTGTGGATGTAGCCCCATTGAAATCAATGGGGCCACGCAGCAATCACTGTTTGCAATTGTGCAGGACGTGCGATCCCGGATCGCTCTGGCCTGCCCTGGGCCTGACAGGAAACAGGAAAATTATCTTCTCTCTTTATACTATACAGGAAGGACAAGGTCTAGTATATTACAGCCTAGCTACTAGTCTTAGAGCATTGTTGCTACAGTTACTGTGGCGTACAACTCCTTTTTTTGCTTCAGTTCTTTTATGACTGCAGCATTCTTGTTATATCAGAACTGAAGAAATTATAGTTTATCAGGGAACAATTATCATTCAACAAATCATAAAAATAGAGTTTTACACAGGGAGTGCATGTATTATTTTTATTCCTACTAGCATTCGCCTAGAAAACAGAAATGTAAAAATAAACAAGAATAAAAGTGGAGTCAGCTCTCGCAGTAAACAATCTGTGATGTGCTGGTGGCGTCTCAGTTTTTCGCTCAGTGTGACCCAGTTCCAAGTGGTTGCCTCGCGTTATGAAAGTATACATTTACACTTGAATACAGAGCAGATAGATTGTTGATTTTGGGCCCCCAAGGAAATAAAACAGGGCAGCAGATCTGGCGGTGATGTAAACTGGAAAAGACATAATGAAAAACAATATAAAGAAGAGCGACAACAGGGGGATGGGGGCTTGTAAAATCCCCAAAACAGCTAAACACTGTGATGTAAAATATACAAATGTTGATGATGGAATGTTAAAAAAAGGAGACAGAGAATTCAGTCAGTGACTTGGAAGCAATAAAAGTAGGAGTGAACAACTGCATAGGATTGAGAGATTCTATTCCATGTTACAGTGGAGTTACCAGGGATCGCAGACAAGGAATAATGGACTCCACTCAACCATTTTGGATAGAGGATCGTTAGAGTGCGGATAAAGTCACGTGCCTTACATTATTATCCATTCTTTATAGAGAAGGGACATTCTGGCCAGAAAGGGGGCAGCAGGCACACTTGTCGCACCCCACGTGACTCAATGAGATGCCGCCTCATTATAGGGGCAGCCCTGGTTCTCAGTCGTATAGCAATGTCTTGTAATAGGTGATTTAGCTTTTTGTACTTTTTCTATGTTAATTAAAACACTATCTTTGATATACCGTATTACATACTTACTGTGTTACTTGTTCATTAGACAGCTCCTTGTGTGGGATTTCTTTGCTTAGGGGACAAAATTTGTTTGAATATAATTTCTGAAACCCAGGAGACTAGTCTATAAAGTATAACTGTCATTTATTGTGAAACTCCTCTTTCCCCCGTATGTTTATATTTTGGCATATAATTTACTCTAAACTCCAACTCCATGGAGATATAAAATATATGAATAATACCAATATTAATAATACTAATATCCCAGTGTTATTACTTGACCATACACCATAAAAGTGTTTTTTAGAGGGATCACCCCCACATAACATGCTCTTAATGCCCACTAACCTCCTTACATGTGACACCCGCAGAAAATGTTGATTGAATTGATGCTATGGGGGTCATCCAAACTGGGAGAATGAACACAAAGGATGCCCGGAAATGTAGTCCTGGCAGCGACTCGCTGGTAATATTATTGAGTGCAAATTGAGTGCCCAAAGCTCAGTCACATTCTAATAGCAATGTAGTTACAAAGGAGGCTGAAACCTGAAGTTCAATCAAATAGTTACGCTGAAAACTATAGAGATTAATTCTAGCACTAGTTCTACTAAAGTGGTCTCTAACCCCTTTCCGCAGACTGTACAAATATATGTGGCAGCACAGAGCTGGGCCTTATTCTGTGCTGCCTCATACAGTATATGCATACCTGTTTTGTGCTGGGAGTTCACTCAATTGTATGCCTCCAGCACTGTGACTACCCTGTCACCAACAGTTCTTGGCAGGGGTGCATAGAAGGCGGTGGGGGTGTTGGTGCACATGTTACTGGTGGTGGTGGGAGTGAGGGGGCGCAGGTGAACTTACCTCTGGCTCCAGCTCTGTCCGGCCAGAGCCATAAGTTATCAGCTCACTGATGTCACTAATTGCCAGGAGCTGGGCAGGGAGCCAACCAGAGTGTCCCGCTCAGCTCCTGGCCACTAGTGATGTCACTGAGCTAGGCAGGACGTCGGCCATGGTGTCACAAGTTGCTGAGAGCTCTTAGCAACTTGGGGCATTCTGGCCAGAAAGGGGGCACCAGGCACACTTGTCGCCCCCCACGTGACTCAATGAGATGCCGCCTCATTATAGGGACAGCCCTGGTTCTCAGTCATATAGCAGCATTGGGAAGCCAGTAGGATTATAGGGAATCCCATGCACCAACCAGCAAACAGATGACAATGCCTCTGGCATTATGATTAAAGGGCCAGTGGGGGCTGCTGGGAAGGGGTTAAATTGTATATCAACCCACAATGTATTTTTCAGCATGTCTGGCATCAGACCTCACTGTGAACAGTTTTGTAAACCATATCATTTGTTTTTTTATTTATGGTGAAGTTTCTTCCATGGAGATCCTGTAAGTAACAGCATTTCTTGTTGCAGGCTGACAGCTCTAAGCCACTTCCTCGGAATTGTCACCAGTGTTGTAAACCTGCCATTGCCATACCTTCTGTTGTCCTTTGTGATGCATATCTGAGAGAACCTAATAAGTAGATGAATTTGTAAAGAATTCTGCCATCAAAACTAAAAATTGACCCTTGAAGTGTATAGAGACAAACATTTGGCTTCTCATCCAGTCATTGCTGTAGTGCACCAGCTGTTCCACCCCTTGTCAGTAATCTGGGAATCCCTTTTGCCTGCATCTTTGTAATCCAAGAGTAGTGTTCTCTAACACGCCAACAGTAGGCAAGGATGTTTGAAAGTGATAAGAGAAACAGAGAGATAAGTCGTTACAGGTTTCAGGAAGCAAGCACAACCACACCCACAGATAAGGAGCTCTGTGAAATCTGGCAACAATGGATTACAAATAATTAAGACACATAGAGGGGAATTTCTACCTTAAGCACAGTTGCAGTGTTTGCAGGATGGCATTAGCAGAACAAAGACAGATTTAATTTGTTGTCAGACAAATCCCTAGCACCTGGGACTGTCCCTTCAATTCAGGGAGACCATCCAACCATTCCAGTACAGCATTGTTTTTTGTTTTTTTATCAAAGAGTGTAAAAGGTAGCAGTGAACAGTTGAGTGTAAATTGATGTCATAAGTCAGGCATTGGTCTCTCATCTTCCTGACTGTCAGAGCAGACGTTCTTTGTTCCTAAGAAATGAACCTGATCATTTTCCGTACAGGGCTGAGAAGTAATGTCAATGCGGTTAACAGTTTGGAAAAACTAAATAATATTTGTAATGGGAAGTTTAATTATGTATGGATCATAAACCGCAAAGAGGAAGCCTCTTGAATGTCAGCTACGCCTGGCTTCCGTGTTTAATGTCTGTCATGTATAATCTCAGCTTCACATAACAAATCCGAGCAGCAATAACAAGATTCATCCTAAGAAAGTGGCTAACTAGGGCAACATTATAAGTAGATGGGAATTGAATCGTGTTACCTACCAGCCGTTCTAACAGGACATTAAGCAGCTCTTTGTGGCAGAGATGGTACTCTCGAGGCAGCCTGAGTTAGACTGTATTAGAATGCACTATTTTACTTGAATTTTCAGAATGTGATATACACTACTTAAAGTCCAAATGTAGCAGGTGAGTTGTGGAGGTGCATTGGGGTGCCATTAAATAACGCATACAATCAGGGCTGGATTAAGAGCATCATGGGCCTGGTGCTGTTGGTGGGTTGGACAGGAAGCAGCAGAGGCGGCTCTCTAATTAGGTGGTCGCTCACTCCTCTCTGGTAGTCTCGTGGCTGCCTAATATGCCTCATTTGAGAGTCTCATTGTGTTTAGCCCGACTGGCCCGGATTTTCGTCAGGCATACCAGAACGATCTGGGCCGGGGGCCTATTTTTAGTGGTGGGCCTGGAGCTAGCGCTCCAATAGCCCCTAAATTAATCTGGCCCTGCATACAGTTCGTTATTGTGTTTTACGATAACAAGTGTGTTTTACCATGCAAGACTGCAATATGCTGGTTTCTGGATAAACTGCCAATGAAATAAAGCTAAACTATCCTAAAAACCCCCTCCTTAAAACACCCTCTTAATAAGAAGAAAGAAAAACAAATTTCATCTAAGCAATTTAGTCAGCAAAATTAAGAGAAATCCATTTTGCGGGAAAATTAATTTTGCCTGTATCACTCTGTTTGTCCCAAATTGGCGGTAGGTAGTGATAAGCCCAGTGCTGAAATAGCTGGCCACCTCTGAATCATGATGGTGGATCCACAGGCAAAAGGGTGGTAAAAACACTGCATGTGGCACCTAGGAAAAATGTATTACGTTCCTGCCAACATGGAAATAATATCTTTGATTTTGAGAAAAATCCTTTTCCATATAAAATACACCTTCATTTTTTTAAACTTATTTTACTAATAGTATTGCTAGT
>NW_017306448.1:3732400-3734598 GCF_000935625.1 Nanorana parkeri | reverse complement strand
GAACTTTATTGAATCAGACATTCAAATCTTAAATCAACCTAGTTCTATGTGCATTTCAAATTTTATTTATTTTAATTGTTGGCGTAATAGTGTAATGGAGCGAGTCCCTTTTAATACTAGACTCAATGTATTATCTTGATTAAAAATAGCTAAGCTTAAAAAAACCCCCCACAGCTGAGCCACTGTATTTAAAAATGGAACATCAAAATAAATTAATTTAAACTAAATGTCTCCTTAAGGTCTTTCAATTCAAATTATTCATATATGGGATGAAGTTATATTCTTTTATTGCGGTAACTCTGGGCTCGGCTTACACAGCGTCTTGGCACAGTTACAGGCAGCATATAACTTACAGGGAATTCTGGACATGTGGTATAGAAGTATCATTTTCAGCCTATAAAGCTGCAGCAGACATGGGAAGAAGTGACATTTTTGTAAATCATATGCTTCATTTTACCTTCTTATTGCAGTGCAGAATTTAAATGTGGGCATGTCTGTACTGGGGCTGGGTAAAATAAAGCACAATTTTAATCCTTCCAGCTGGCGTTGTCCAGTTTCTGTCCACAGTTATCAAACACTCCCCATTTTAAGGGGTGTCTGAGGTTCTGAGTATTTATTTCTAACTTTTTCCGGACACTCTATAACCAGAGAGTTAAAGCTCCTTGACTAGCTTGGAACCAAAATAGGCTGTTGTAGAGCGTTCAGTTAGAAGCAGGGCATAATATAGCCTGGTGCCCAGTTTGTTGTATGCATTTAAAGTTCATTTCCTTTCAGTGTATGCTGCTTTGGCCCAAAAAAAGCACAACACATCCAGGCAGCAGCTTCAGACCTACTTTTGCACTTCATTGGAAACAGGATGATTGGTGGGATCATCACTACTTTTTGACAATTCATTACATTGCAGCCAGTGGAAGGGTTTTTCTCCTAAAGCCCCTCTATGCCCAAACATTAAGTCTTCCTATAGACCTCTCTCTCTTCCTATATTTGAATTTTCCTTTTTTTTAAATTGTTTACTAACTTTGTCGCAGCAGTTCATAACCCCTCATCTTTATTTCAGTAATGTCAGGTCTTCAATCCGCTGCAAACCAGACACCCTGTTAGACTCTGATTGGAGAAGACTTATCAGTGAGGGCAATGCTGATATGCTTCCTCCTTGGAATAGCCTTCCTCCTCGTATGCAACGATGCAGCTGTAGGGTGACAACACTGCAGTGAATTCACAGCAGAGCATTTAGCTTAGTCATACTGTGGGCAGAGACTGCTGAGATCACGAGGCATTTATTACACTGGTAGGATCATCAGGCATTATTTAGAAAAATGAAGACACTAGAGTTAAGGTAAATCTGAACTTTTATTTGCTGGAATAAGATGTTTAGCCTTATAATTCTGACTGCAATTGTTAAAATAGGGCTTTATCCCTTCCTGAGATCTCTATGCCTGGACTGTATATAGCAGATACAATCACCACAGACAATCTTCATCAGAAAGCTCAACTCACCAAATACTTTTCATCCACAAAGGTCTTTATTGAATGCAGCAGGTTACTGGCAGACAACAGGATATAGCAGATGGCGCAAATGACAGTATTTGAAGGTCAAAAAGGGATAATGCCTTCCTCTCCTCATGTGCACAAATGGCCATAAAATGGCTGAATCGAACACCCAGGAAGAAGGAGGTGTTTCATTATACAAGGGGAGGAAACACAGAAAAAAGGGGTGTAATAAACAAAGTAACCAGAAGATGGCAGCATGCCAAATACAGTAAACTCACCATTATCTGGCATTCAAGCAACCAGAACTCTCAAGCAATCAGAAAAAGAAATAGAGGACATAATATGTCTTCAATTTTTTTGGGCAGTTGCTTGATACACATGTGCACACTAACATTTTTTGTTAGCAACTAAATTTATTTAGTTGCTAACGAAATTCTCTGTTTACATCTTGCTGCGGCCGTTGCTTGAAAGTTAATAGTAACTCTCAAGCAACCAGAAACTACAGTCATCCAGCATCTACCAATCCCCATTGGTACCGGATAACTGGGAGTTTACTGTATTAATGCATCGCATGCAATTGCTGGTGACAGCACACTTATGCATTTTATTTTTTGGGGTTTGCTTTAAAGGGGAACCATTGTGGTTTGGGTCAATTTTGTTTTTATTTTTAATACATTTTTGCACTATATAATGTTAAACATATTACA